>NC_080386.1:114244345-114339285 GCF_014773155.1 Arachis stenosperma | reverse complement strand
CCAAGCAACTGAAGATCAAATAAGATAAAAAGAAGAGAATATGCAATGAACTCCAAAAACATCTATGAAGATCAGTATTAATTAGATGAGCGGGGCTTTTAGCTTTTTGCCTCTGAATAGTTTTGGCATCTCATTTTATCCTTTGGAACTCAGAATGATTGGCTTCTTTAGGAACTCAGAATCCAGATAGTGTTATTGATTCTCCTAGTTAAGTATGATGATTCTTGAACACAGCTACTTTATTGAGTCTTGGCTGTGGCCCAAAGCACTCTGTCTTCCAGTATTACCACCGGATACATACATGCCACAGACACATAATTGGGTGAACCTTTTCAGATTGTGACTCAGCTTGCTAAAGTCCCCAATTAGAGGTGTCCAGGGTTCTTAAGCACACTCTTATTGCCTTGGATCACAACTTATTCTTTTTTTCATCAATTTTTTTTCGTTTTTTTTCCCCTTTTTTTTTCGTTTGCTTCTTTTTTTTTTTGTATTCACTGCTTTTTCTTGCTTCAAGAATCATTTTATGATTTTTCAGATCCTCAGTAACATGTCTCCTTTTTCATCATTCTTTCAAGAGCCAATATTCATGAACCACAAATTCAAAAGACATATGCACTGTTCAAGCATACATTCAGAGAACAAAAGTGTTGCCACCACATCAAAATAATTAAACTGTTATAAAATTCAAAATTCATGCAATTCTTTTTCTTTTTCAATTAAGAACAATTCTTAAGAAAGGTGATGGATTCATAGGACATTCATAACTTTAAGGAATAGACACTAAGATACTAATGATCACAAGACACAAACATGGATAAACATAAGCATAAAAATTCGAAAAACAGAAGAATAAAGAACAAGGAAATCAAGGAACGGGTCCACCTTAGTGATGGCGGCTCTTCCTTCCTCTTGAAGGTCCTATGGAGTGCTTGAGCTCCTCAATGTCTCTTCCTTGCCTTTGTTGCTCCTTTCTCATGATTCTTTGATCTTCTCTTATTTCATGGAGGAGAATGGAGTGTTCTTGGTGCTCCACCCTTAGTTGTCCCATGTTGGAACTCAATTCTCCTAGGGAGGTGTTTAGTTGCTCCCAATAGTTTTGTGGAGGAAAGTGCATCCCTTGAGGCATCTCAGGGATCTCATGATGAGAGGGGTCTCTTGTGTGCTCCATCCTTTTCTTGGTAATGGGCTTATCCTCATCAATGGTGATGTCTCCCTCTATGTCAACCAACTGAATAACAGAGGTGACAATGAGGTGAGGAAAGGCTAACCTTGCTAAGGTAGAGGACTTATCCGCCACCTTGTAGAGTTCTTGGGCTATGACCTCATGAACTTCCACTTCTTCTCCAATCATGATGCTATGGATCATGATGGCCCGGTCTAAAGTAACTTCGGACCGGTTGCTAGTGGGAATGATTGAGCGTTGGATAAACTCCAACCATCCTCTAGCCACGGGTTTGAGGTCATGCCTTCTCAATTGAACCGGCTTGCCTCTTGAATCTCTCTTCCATTGTGCGCCCTCTTCACATATGATTGTGAGGACTTGGTCCAACCTTTGATCAAAGTTGACCCTTCTTGTGTAAGGATGTTCATCTCCTTGCATCATAGGCAAGTTGAACGCCACCCTCACACTTTCCGGACTAAAATCCAAGTATTTTCCCCGAACCATTGTGAGATAATTCTTTGGATCCGGGTTCATACTTTGATCATGGTTCTTGGTGATCCATGCATTGGCATAGAACTCTTGAACCATCAAGATTCCGACTTGTTGAATGGGGTTGGTAAGCACTTCCCAACCTCTTCTTCGGATCTCATGGCGGATCTCCGGATATTCACCCTTTTTGAGTGAAAAGGGGACCTCGGGGATCACCTTCTTCAAGGCCACAACTTCATAGAAGTGGTCTTGATGCACCCTTGAGATGAATCTATCCATCTCCCATGACTCGGAGGTGGAAGCTTTTGCTTTCCCTTTCCTCTTTCTAGAGGTTTCTCCTGCCTTGGATGCCATAAATGGTTATGGAAAACGAAAAAGCAACGCTTTTACCACACCAAACTTAAAATGTTTGCTCGTCCTCGAGCAAAAGAAGAAAGAAGAGAGTAGAAGAAGAAGAAATGAGGAAGAGGGAGATGGTGGTGTATTTGGCCAAAGAGGGGGAGAAGTGTTGTTTAGGTTGTGTGAAAATGAAGGGGTTAAGACGGGTTTATATAGGAGAGAGGGGAGATGAGGTTCGGCCATTATGGGTGGGTTTGGGAGGGAAAGTGGTTTGAATTTGAAGGGTGAGGTTGGTGGGGTTTATGAAGGATGGATGTGAGTGGTGAAGAGAAAGATGGGATTTGATAGGTGAAGGGTTTTTGGGGAAGAGGTGTTGAGGTGATTGGTGAATGGGGGAAGAAGAGAGAGAGTGGTGGTGGGGTCCTGTGGGGTCCACAGATCCTGTGGTGTCAAGGAAAAGTCATCCCTACACCAAATGGCATCAAAATTCACGTTTTGAGCCATTGCTGGCGTTAAACGCCGGGCTGGTGCCCATTCCTGGCGTTTAACGCCAGGTTCTTGCCCTTTTCTGGCGTTTAACGCCAGTCTGGTGCCCCTTTCTGGCGTTAAACACCCAGAATGGTGCCAGACTGGGCGTTAAACGCCCAACTGCTAGGCTTACTGGCGTTTGAACGCCAGCAGCATCTTCCTCCAGGGTGTGCTGTTTTTCTTCCTGTTTTTCATTCTGTTTTTGCTTTTTCAATTAATTTTGTGACTTCTTATGATCATCAACCTACAAAAAAAACATAAAATAACAAAGAGAAATATATAAAATATAATCATTGGGTTGCCTCCCAACAAGCGCTTCTTTAATGTCAGTAGCTTGACAGAGGGCTCTCATGGAGCCTCACAGATACTCAGAGCAATGTTGGAACCTCCCAACACCAAACTTAGAGTTTGAATGTGGGGGTTCAACACCAAACTTAGAGTTTGGTTGTGGCCTCCCAACACCAAACTTAGAGTTTGACTGTGGGGGCTCTGTTTGACTCTGAATTGAGAGAAGCTCTTCATGCTTCCTCTCCATGGTGACAGAGGGATATCCTTGAGCCTTAAACACAAAGGATTCTTCATTCACTTGAATGATCAGTTCACCTCCATCAACATCAATCACAGCTTTTGCTGTGGCTAGGAAGGGTCTGCCAAGGATGATGTTTTCATCCATGCACTTCCCAGTCTTTAGGACTATGAAATCAGTAGGAATGTACTGGTCTTCAACCTTTACCAAAACATTCTCTACAAGTCCATGAGCTTGTTTTCTTGAGTTGTCTGCCATCTCTAGTGAGATTTTTGCAGCTTGTACCTCAAAGATCCTTAGCTTCTCCATTACTGAGAGAGGCATGAGGTTTACACTTGACCCTAAGTCACACAGAGCCTTCTTGAAGGTCATGGTGCCTATGGTACAAGGTATGGAAAACTTCCCAGGGTCTTGTCTCTTTTGAGGTAATTTCTGCCTAGACAAGTCATCCAGTTCTTTGGTGAGCAAAGGAGGTTCATCCTTCCAAGTCTCATTTCCAAATAACTTGTCATTTAGCTTCATGATTGCTCCAAGGTATTTAGCAACTTGCTCTTCAGTGACATACTCATCCTCTTCAGAGGAAGAATACTCATCAGAGCTCATAAAAGGCAGAAGTAAGTCCAATGGAATCTCTATGGTCTCATTTTGAGTCTCAGATTTCCATGGTTCCTCATTAGGGAACTCATTGGAGGCTAGTGCACGCCCATTGAGGTCTTCCTCAGTGGCGTTCACCTCCTCCCCTTCCTCTCCAAATTCGGCCATATTGATGGCTTTGCACTCTCCTTTCGGATTTTCTTCTGTGTTGCTTGGAAGAGTACTTGGAGGGAGTTCAGTAACTTTCTTGCTCAGCTGTCCCACTTGTCCTTCCAAATTCCTAATGGAAGACCTTGTTTCAGTCATGAAACTTTGAGTGGTTTTGATTAGATCAGAGACCATGGTTGCTAAGTCAGAGGGGTTCTACTTAGGATTCTCTGTCTGTTGCTGAGAAGATGATGGAAAAGGTTTGCCATTGTTAAACCTGTTTCTTCCACCATTATTATTGAAAACCTTGTTGAGGTCTCTCTTGATTCTTCCATGAGAGATTTGGGTGATTTCTCCATGAAGAATTATAGGTGTTACCATAGGGTTCTCCTAGGTAATTCACCTCTTCCATTGAAGGGTTCTCATGATCATAAGCTTCTTCCTCAGATGAAGCATCCTTAGTACTGCCAGGTGCATGTTGCATTCCAGACAGACTTTGAGAAATCAAATTGACTTGTTGAGTCAATATTTTATTCTGAGCCAAAATGGCGTTCAGAGTATCAATCTCAAGAACTCCTTTCTTCTGACTTGTCCCATTGTTCACAGGATTTCTCTCAGAAGTGTACATGAATTGGTTATTTGCAACCATTTCAATGAGCTCTTGAGCTTCTGTAGGCGTCTTCTTCAGATGAAGAGATCCTCCAGCAGAGCTATCCAAGGACATCTTAGATAGTTCAGAGAGACCATCATAGAAAATACCTATGATGCTCCATTCAGAAAGCATGTCAGAAGGACATTTTCTGATCAATTGTTTGAATCTTTCCCAAGCTTCATAGAGGGATTCTTCATCCTTCTGTTTGAAGGTTTGGACTTCCACTCTAAGCTTACTCCATCTTTGTGGTGGAAAGAACTTTGCCAAGAAGGCATTGACTAGCTTTTCCCAAGAGTCCAGGCTTTCTTTAGGTTGAGAGTCCAACCATATTCTAGCTCTGTCTCTTACAGCAAAAGGGAATAGCATCAGTCTATAGACCTCAGGGTCTACCCCATTAGTCTTGACTGTGTCACAGATTTGCAAGAATTCAGCTAAGAACTGATAAGGATCTTCCATTGGAAGTCCATGGAACTTGCAATTCTGTTGCATTAGAGAAACTAATTGAGGTTTAAGCTCAAAGTTGTTTGCTCCAATGGCAGGGATAGAGATGCTTCTCCCATAGAAGTCGGGAGTAGGTGCAGTAAAGTCACCCAGCACCTTCCTTGCATTGTTTGCATTATTGTTGTTTTCGGCTGCCATGTCTTCTTCTTCTTTGAAGAATTCGGTCAGGTCCTCTAAAGAGAGTTGTGCTTTGGCTTCTCTTAGCTTTCTCTTCAAGGTCCTTTCGGATTCAGGGTCAGCTTCAACAAGAATGCCTTTGTCTCTGCTCCTTCTCATATGAAAGAGAAGAGAACAAGAAAATGTGGAATCCTCTATGTCAAAGTATAGAGATTCCTTGAGGTGTCAGAGGAAAAGAGAAATAGAAAGAAGAAGGAGAAGAAGAATTCGAACTTTAATTAGATAAGGTTCGAATTGTGCATTGAGAAGGAGTGGTACTCCATAAATAGAAGGATGTGAGAAGGAGGGAAGTAATTTTTCGAAAATTAATTAGAATATTTTGAAAACATTTTTTTAAAAACACTAATTGATTTTCGAAAATAAGAGTGGAAAAGAAATCAAGTGATTTTTGAAAAAGGATTTGAAATTAGAAGTTAAAAAGATTTGATTGAAAACTATTTTGAAAAAGATGTGATTAAAAAGATATGATTGGTTTTTAAAAAGATGTGATTGCGAAGATATGATTTGAAAACAATTTTAAAAAGATTTGATTTTAAAAATTAATGACTTGCCTAACAAGAAAAGATATGATTCAAACATTAAACCTTTCTCAACAGAAAAGGCAACAAATTTGAGATGTTCAATCAAATCATTAATTGTTAGTAAGTATCTTTGAAAAAGGAAAGAAATTAATTTTGAAAACATTTGATTGAAAAGATTTGATTTGAAAAAGATTTGATTTTGAAAAACTTTGAAAACTTGAAAAAAAATTGATTTGAAAAACAAAATCTTCCCCCTAGCACCATCCTGGCGTTAAACGCCCAGAATGGTATCCATTCTGGCGTTTAACGCCCAAAATGCACCCTTTTTGGGCGTTAAACGCCCAACCAGGTACCCTGGCTGGCGTTTAAATGCCAGTCTGCCTTCTTCACTGGGCATTTTTGAATGCCCAGCTTTTTCTGTATAATTCCTCTGCAGTATGTTCTGAATCTTCAATTCTCTGTATTATTGACTTGAAAAGACACAAGTAAAAAATATTTTTGGATTTTTTAATAATCAAAATGCAACAAGAATCAAATAACAATGCATGCAAGACACCAAACTTAGCAGTTTGTATACTATTGACACTATATGAGACACACAAACACTCAAGTCAAAAGAATTCAAAGATCAGAGTAAGAAATCATCAAGAATTACTTGAAGATCCTTAAGACACATGAATGAATGCATGCAATTGACACCAAACTTAAGATGAGACTCTAGACTCAAGCAAGAAACATCAAATATTTTTGGTTTTTATGGTTTTTGTGAATTTTTTTGTGATTTTCGAAAATTAAGTGGAAAAAGATATCAAAATTCTTAATGAGAATTTCAGGAATCAGTGCAATGCTAGTCTAAGACTCCGGTCCAGGAATTAGACATGGCTTCACAGCCAGCCAAGCTTTCAAAGAAAGCTTCGGTCCAAAACACTAGACATGGCCAAAGGCCAGCCAAGCCTTAGCAGATCACTGCTCCAAAAGCAAGATCAACAAGCTCTTGTGATGATAAGTTGAAACCTCGGTCCAATGAAATTAGACATGGCTTTACAGCCAGCCAGATTTCAGCAAATCATCATGAAACTCTAGAATTCATCTTCAATAATTTCGAAAAAAAATAAATGCCTAATCTAAGCAACAAGATGAACCGTCAGTTGTCCATACACAAGAACAATCCCCGGCAACGGCGCCAAAAACTTGGTGCACGAAATTGTGATCAATACTTTTCAAAACATAAACAATCCCTAGTAATGGCTCCAAAGACTTGGTGCTCAATACCATGGCATAAACACAACTTCGCACAACTAACCAGCAAGTGCACTGGGTCGTCCAAGTAATAAACCTTACGCGAGTAAGGGTCGATCCCACGGAGATTGGTGGTATGAAGCAAGCTATGGTCAACTTGTAAATCTCAGTCAGGCAGACTCAATTGGGTATAGATGATGAATAAAGCATAAAGATAAAGATAGAGATACTTATGTATATCATTGGTGAGAGCTTCAGATAAGCGTATGAAGATGCCTTCCCTTCCGTCTCTCTACTTTCCTACTGTCTTCATCCAATCCTTCTTACTCCTTTCCATGGCAAGCTTGTGTAGGGTTTCACCATTGTCAGTGGCTACCTCCCATCCTCTCAGTGAAAATACGTCCCTGATGCTCTGTCACAGCATAGGCTAATCATCTGTCGGTTCTCGGTCCGGCCGGAATAGAATCCAGTGATTCTTTTGCGTCTGTCACTAACGCCCCGCCTTTCGGAGTTTGAAGCACGTTACAGTCATTCAATCATTGAATCCTACTCAGAATACCACAGACAAGGTTAGACCTTCCGGATTCTCTTGAATGCCGCCATCAGTTCTTGCCTATACCACGAAGACTCTGATCTCACGGAATGGCTGGCTCGTTTGTCAGGCGAGCACTCGGTTGTCAGGCGATCAACCATGCATCATGCAATCAGAAATCCAAGAGATATTCACTAAGCCTCGAATGCTTGTAGAACAAGAATGGTTGTCAGTCACCTTGTTCATAGGTGAGAATGATGATGAGTGTCACGGATCATCACATTCATCAAGTTGAAGAACAAGTGATATCTTGGACAAAGAACAAGCGGAATTGAATAGAAGAACAATAGTAATTGCATTAATACTCGAGGTACAGCAGAGCTCCACACCTTAATCTATGGTGTGTAGAAACTCCACCGTTGAAAATACATAAGAACAAGGTCTAGGCATGGCCGAATGGCCAGCCTCCCAAATGATCTAAGATAGCATAAAATTAGAAGATAGCTACCCAGATTGTCAAATACAATAGTAAAAGGTCCTACTTATAGAAAACTAGTAGCCTAAGGTGTACAAAGATGAGTAAATGACATAAAAATCCACTTCCGGGCCCACTTGGTGTGTGCTTGGGCTGAGCAATGAAGCATTTTCGTGTAGAGACTTGTCTTGGAGTTAAACGCCAGCTTTTATGCCAGTTTGGGCGTTTAACTCCCATTTAGGTGCCAGTTCCGGCGTTTAACGCTGGAATTTCTTGAGGTGACTTTGAACGCCAGTTTGGGCCATCAAATCTTGGGCAAAGTATGGACTATCATATATTGCTGGAAAGCCCAGGATGTCTACTTTCCAACGCCGTTGAGAACGCGCCAATTGGGCTTCTGTAGCTCCAGAAAATCCACTTCGAGTGCAGGGAGGTCAGAATCCAACAGCATCTGCAGTCCTTTTCAGTCTCTGAATCAGATTTTTGCTCAGAACCTTCAATTTCAGCCAGAAAATACCTGAAATCACAGAAAAACACACAAACTCATAGTAAAGTCCAGAAAAGTGAATTTTAACTAAAAACTAATAAAAATATACTAAAAACATACTAAAAACAATGCCAAAAAGCGTACAAATTATCCGCTCATCAAAAGTCAATAACACTATCCGAAATTCTAAGTTCCTAGAGAAGCCAATCATTCAGAACTACAAAGGAAAAAGTGAGATGCCAAAACTGTTCAGAAGCAAAAAGCTACAAGTCCCGCTCATCTAATTATAATTAATATTCATTGATATTTTGGAATTTATAGTATATTCTCTTCTTTTTATCCTATTTGATTTTCAGTTGCTTGGGGACAAGCAACAATTTAAGTTTGGTGTTGTGATGAGCGGATAATTTATACGCTTTTTGGCATTGTTTTTAGGTAGATTTTAGTAAGTTCAAGCTACTTTTAGGGATGTTTTCATTAGTTTTTATGTTAAATTCACATTTCTGGACTTTACTATGAGTTTGTGTGTTTTTCTGTGATTTCAGGTAAATTCTGACTGAAATTGAGGGATTTGAGCAAAACTCTGAAAAAGGCTGACAAAAGGACTGCTGATGCTGTTGGAATCTGACCTCCCTGCACTCGAAATGGATTTTCTGGAGCTACAGAACTCCAATTGGCGCGCTCTCAACGGCGTTGGAAAGTAGACATCCAGGGCTTTCCAGCAATATGTAATAGTCCATGCTTTATTCGGAAATTGACGACGTAACTTGGCGTTGAACGCCAAGTACATGCTGCTGTCTGGAGTTAAACGCCAGAAAAACGTCATGATCCGGAGTTGAACGCCCAAAACACGTCATAACTCGGAGTTCAACTCCAAGAGAAGCCTCAGCTCATGGATTGATCAAGCTCAGCCCAAGCATACACCAAGTGGGCCCCGGAAGTGGATTTATGCATCAATTACTTACTCATGTAAACCCTAGGAGCTAGTTTTATTATAAATAGAACAATTAACTATTGTATTATACATCTTTGAATGCATAGTTCTTAGACCATGGGGGCTGGCCATTCGGCCATGCCTGAACCTTTTACTTATGTATTTTCAACGGTGGAATTTCTGCACACCATAGATTAAGGGTGTGGAGCTCTGCTGTACCTTAAGTATTAATGCAGTTCTATTTTCTTTTATTCAATTCTCTCTTATTCTTATTCCAAGATATTCATTCGCACCCAAGAACATGATGAATGTGATGATTAGATAACCCTCATTATCATTCTCATTTATGAACGCACGTGATTGACAACCACTTCCGTTCTACATGCAACAGAGCTTGAATGTGTATCTCTTAGATTCCTCAACAGAATCTTCGTGGTATAAGTTAGATAGATGGCGGCATTCATGAGGATCCGAAAAGTCTAAACCTTATCTATGGTATTCCGAGTAGGATTCTGGGATTGAATGACTGTGACGAGCTTCAAACTCCTGAAGGCTGGGCGTGATGACAAGCGCAAAAGAATCAATGGATTCTATTCCAACCTGATTGAGAACCGACAGATGATTAGCCATGCGAGTGACAGCCGCAGAGGACCATTTTCACTGAGAGGATGGGATGTAGCCACTAACAATGGTGATGCCCTACATACAGCTTGCCATGGAAAGGAGTAAGAAGGATTGAGTTGAAGCATTTAGAAGAGCAGGCGTCCTTGAGCCTTACAGTACCTCCATACGCTTATCTGAAATTCCTACCAATGAATCTGCATAAGTGTTCTATCCCTTTTATTATTTTATCTATCTTTTTATTATTAATTTTCGAAAACCATAAACAAATTTAATCTGCCTGACTGAGATTTACAAGGTGACCATAGCTTGCTTCATACCAACAATCTCTGTGGGATCGACCCTTACTCACGTAAGGTTTATTACTTGGACGACCCAGTACACTTGCTGGTTAGTTGAACGGAGTTGTGAATTCAACCAGTGCCATAAGAATGCTTTCATCTCAAAATAGTTAGAACATGGATCACAATTTCGTCCACCAGTGGCGGACAAGTCCTCTACCTTGGCAAGGTTAGCCTTTCCTCATCTCATTTGTCACCTCTGTTATTCAGTTGGAGTTGACATAGAGGGAGACATCCCCATTGATGAGGACAAGCCCATCACTAAGAAAAGGATGGAGCAAACAAGAGATCCCACTCATCATGAAATCCCTGAGATGCCTCAAGGGATGCACTTTCCCCCCACAAAACTATTGGGAGCAAATCAACACCTCCCTAGGAGAATTGAGTTCCAACATGGGACAACTAAGGGTGGAGCACCAAGAACATTCCATCCTCCTCCATGAAATTAGAGAAGATCAAAGAATCATGAGAGAGGAGCAACAAAGGCAAGGAAGAGACATTGAGGAGCTTAAGCACTCCGTAAGATCTTCAAGAGGAAGAACAAGTCGCCATCACTAAGGTGGACCCGTTCTTTAATTTCCTTGTTCTTTGTTTTCCTGTTTTTCGAAATTTTAATGCTTATGTTTATCTATGTTTGTGTCTTATGATCATTAGTGTCTTAGTGTCTATGCCTTAAAGTTATGAATGTCCTATGAATCCATCACCTTTCTTGAATGAAAAATGTTCTTAATTGAAAAAGAGAAGAATTGCATGAATTTTAAATTTTATAACAGATTAATTATTTTGATGTGGTGGCAATACTTTTGTTTTCTGAATGTATGCTTGAACAGTGCATATGTCTTTTGAATTTGTGGTTCATGAATGTTGGCTCTTGAAAGAATGATGAAAAAGGAGACATGTTACTGAGGATCTGAAACATCATAAAAATGATTCTTGAAGCAAGAAAGAGCAGTGAATATTCAAAAAAAAAGAGAGAAAAACAAAAAAAAAAGAGAAAGAGAAAAAAGAAAAAGAATGAAATAAAGTTGTGATCCAAGGCAAAAAGAGTGTGCTTAAGAACCCTGGACACCTCTAATTGGGGACTCTAGCAAAGCTGAGTCACAATCTGAAAAGGTTCACCCAATTATGTGTATGTGGCATGTATGTATCCAGTGGTAATACTAGAAGACAGAGTGCTTTGGGCAACGGCCAAGACTCATAAAGTAGCTGTGTTCAAGAATCATCATACTTAACTAGGAGAATCAATGACACTATCTAGATTCTGAGTTCCTATAGAAGCCAATCATTCTGAATTTCAAAGGATAGAGTGAGATGCCAAAACTGTTCAGAGGCAAAAAGCTAAAATCCCCGCTCATTTAATTAATACTAATCTTCATAGATGTTTTTGGAATTCATTGCATATTTTCTTCTCTTTATCTTATTTGATTTTCAGTTGCTTGGGGACAAGCAACAATTTAAGTTTGGTGTTGTGATGAGCGGATAATTTATACGCATTTTGGCATTGTTTTTAGTATATTTTTAGTATGTTTTAGTTAGTTTTTAGTATATTTTTATTAGTTTTTAGTTAAAATTCACTTTTCTGGACTTTACTATGAGTTTGTGTGTTTTTCTATGATTTCAGGTATTTTCTGGCTGAAATTGAGGGACCTGAGCAAAAATCTGATTCAGAGACTGAAAAGGACTGCAGATGCTGTTGGATTCTGACCTCCCTGCACTCGAAGTGGATTTTCTGGAGCTACAGAAGCCCAATTGGCGCGCTCTCAACAGTGTTGGAAAGTAGACATCCTGGGCTTTCCAGTAATGTATAATAGTTCATACTTTGTCCGAGATTTGATGGCCCATACCGGCGTTCCAAATCAGCTCAAGAATGTCCGGCGTTAAACGCCGGAACTGGCACAAGAATGGGAGTTAAACGCCCAAACTGGCACAAAAGCTGGCGTTTAACTCCAAGAAAAGTCTCTACACATGAAGGCTTCAATGCTCAGCCCAAGCACACACCAAGTGGACCCGGAAGTGGATTTTTATGTCATTTACTCATCTTTGTAAACCCTAGGCTATTAGTTCTCTACAAATAGGACCTTTTACTATTGTATTTTCATCTTTAGATCTTTGAATCTTTGGATCCTTGATCATCTGGAGTCTTTTGATCATGTTTTGGGGGCTGGCCTCACGGCCATGTCTAGACCTTGTTCTTATGTATTTTCAACGGTGGAGTTTCTACACACCATAGATTAAGGTGTGGAGCTCTGCTGTACCTCGAGTATTAATGCAATTACTATTGTTTTTCTATTCAATTCAGCTTGTTCTTATTCCAAGATATTCATTCGCACTCAAGAACTTGATGAATGTGATGATTATGTGACGCTCATCATCATTCTCACTTATGAACGCATGCCTGACAACCACTCCCGTTCTACAAGCAAACAAGGCTTGAATGTTTATCTCTTGGATCCCTTAATCGGAATCTTCGTGGTATAAGCTAGAATTGATGGCGGCATTCAAGAGAATCCGGAAGGTCTAAACCTTGTCTGTGGTATTCTGAGTAGGATTCAATGATTGAATGACTGTGACGAGCTTTAAACTCCTGAAGGCTGGGCGTTAGTGACAGACGCAAAAGAATCAATGGATTCTATTCCAACCTGATTGAGAACCGACAGATGATTAGCCGTGCCGTGACAGGGTGCGTTGAACATTTTCACTGAGAGGACGGGACTGTAGCCACTAACAACGGTGATGCCCAACATACATCTTGCCATGAAAAGGAGTAAGAAGGATTGGATGAAGACAGTAGGAAAGCAGAGAGACGGAAGGGACAAAGCATCTCCATACGCTTATCTGAAATTCTCACCAATGAATTACATAAGTATCTCTATCCTTGTTTTATGCTTTATTCATAAATCACCCATAACCATTTGAATCTGCCTGACTGAGATTTACAAGATGACCATAGCTTGCTTCATACCAACAATCTCTGTGGGATCGACCCTTACTCGCGTAAGGTTTATTACTTGGACGACCCAGTGCACTTGCTGGTTAGTTGTGATAAAGAATTGAGATTACAATTGAGCGTACCATGTTGATGGCGCCATTGATGATCACAATTTCGTGCACCAGTCATGCAAGTAGAAATTAAGAGTTTCCATTATTATCAATGTAAAATTTATTTTGGTGGCTTTAAAGTTTTAGTGTTCCTCCTTGATGAAATGTTGTTAACTAACTAACATGTAATGCTATATATACAAGGGGTGTGGATTGTTTTGATTATGTTAAAGTCTCTAGCTTACTTCCTTTTTATTTTTCAATCAAATCAACTATCATATGCTAAAAAGGGTAAACTATACTAATTAATCCACTTAATATATAACTAGTAAACTAAGGTGCAAATTAAGCTAAAATATCCAAGATATATACAGCCCAAAGTGCAGAATGCAAAAGTACAACAAAAATAAAAGAGAGAAAAATGTGCAAATAAAATACAGAAAATGGACAAAATAAGATAAGAGTCTGTAGTGGTTCACCAAAAGAAATAGATGCCAGAGATGGCGACCTCCCCACACTTAAAATAAAGCATCGTCCTCGATGCTTACTCAAGCTGGGTGTGAAAAAGTGTCATCTCCGGAAGGATGGGCTGCTGGTGTCTCGATGGTAGGCTGAGGGTCTGCAGTCTCTGTGAGGGTAGGAGGAGTGGTCTGCTGAAGCGGGGGCGCTGTCTGTAGAGGAACCTCCGGATCTGCAGCCTGTAGCTGGTGGTGCTCCACATGATGTGGGACAGTGTGCTCTGGACCTCCCTGCTCAGCCTGGGTAGTGCCTCCTCCTCATGATCGCTCACCTCCTCCTCAGATGTGTCGAAGGGCGTGTCGGGCTCGAAGGGGATGTCACCACCAGAGCGGATCATCAGCTTGAGGTGCTCATAGCGTCGCTTGTGGCGACGCTCAGACCTCTCAAAACGTCGCCTGTTGCGACGTTCAGACCTCTCAAACTGCTGCTGGTGATGGCGCTCCATCTGATCTAGGTGGTCAAAGAGTCGGTGTACCAGACGGTAGACGGGCTCAGGAGCAAGTGGGGGTGCAGTGGGTGGTGATGGGCCAGTGGAAGCAGAAGGAGCAGCTGAAGAAGTGGCTGCCTCAGTAGTGTTAGTGAGAAATGGAGGGCGGTAGCCAAAAGCCAGAAACTTTCGACTATGAGGAATGATTTTGCTGCAGTCCGCAGCGGGTGGTCTTTCATCAGCAACCTCCCAAGGTACCTCAGCTCGGTGACCCAACTGAGTAATCAAGTAAGGAAAGGAGAGGGTGCCTCGAACATGGACCTTGGCCATGTAATGCCGGATGAAGCGGGGTAGATATAGGTCCTTACCCGTCATCACACACCAGATGAGGGTAATCATAGCAGCTGGCACCTCTGTCTCATGAGTACTCAGCATCACCTAGTTACTCAGAATCTGTTGCCATAGCCGAGCCTCATCATTCAGATATATAAGCCTGATTCCCTTGGGTACCACTGTGCTTGTTCGCATGACCTAAGGAACAGTAGGATCAAGAGTGATATCCCTCTTCACTGCATCCCAATCAAACCTTATGAATCTCATATCCTCCTCAGCTTTTTGGTAACCATCTGGCTGATCTGATTTAGGTGGAAGCTAGAGGATGTCTTCAGTTACTTCCTCAGTAACCAGAACTTGTTTGCCTCTGAGCTGTACTGCATCCAGGGATGATAGAAAGTAGTTACATTAGAATTCTCTGACCCAAGATGAGTTGACCTCAGTTAAGTTTCTCTCTAGGAAGAAATAGCCTCTCTGTTTGATCTGATCTGAAGTGTACTGCTTGAGTTCTTCTGGAATTTTTAGAGTCCTTTCCAGGTGTAGGTTCCTGGCGGTGGCAAAAGTCGGGTAATTCAGCTCACAGTATTTGTTTGCAAATTTAACCGGGTCAGCCACAGGTACCAACTAATCAGCCTTTTCCTGCAGGGTAAAGTTCTTTTCCCGCCAGGAATCATCGTGTAAGATGCCAAGGATGGAACCAGAGGATTCGCCTCTTTTTCGTTTGCCAGTAGTTACTTTGCCCTTTCCCCTGCCTTGAGAGTCAGACATCCTGAAAAACAGAATTTTCAAGATATAATTAAGGAATAAAAGCAAGAAAACAAGTAGGTAAATAACAAGATAAGCACGAAGTGGCAAATGAGCAGTAGAAAAATGAAATGAGTTAAGTAAATGTATATTTTGGATTGTTTTGGAGTTGAAAAGCTGAGTTGAGAAATCACATTCCAAAATATGTTAGAAGTGGAAAGTCTGTTAATTATGAAAAACAATAATCATGCCATGAGTGAAATTAATTGAAAGAAGTAGTGAAAAGGCAAAGGGGGAAGTTAGAAAGTTAAAAGTGGGTAAAATTGAAAAAGAGGTTAGAAAGCGAAAATCAGTGAGTTAGTAAAAAGGAAGTCAGAGTAAGTGGCATGATGATTGGTTTCTAAGTAACAAGAATTTCGCAATTTTAAGCAACAGGCAACTCATATTCCAGCAGGTATAACAGGGTATTGATGATGATGCATATAGATATAGAAGTAGTAAAAAGTAAAATCAAATCATCAATAATCCAATTTATTAACTAGGAAATCAAAGGGAATAAGAATGCTGGCTTGTGCATTCATGAATTGGTTTGGTAAAGGCGAAGGAGTGCCAAATTCACATTGCTAAAACCAAAACATGAATGAATATCAAAATAATTTACAGAAAATTTGGGCAGCATTCCAGCTAAAATTGGATATTTCCGGAAAATAAACAGCAAGAAGAGCAGTTCATATGAGAATAACAATTACTGTAAAGAGTCACAAACAGTAGGGATATTGAAGAATAGTCTAACAGCAGCATGAAGCATTACAGAATAACATATGAACAGTATGAACATCACTGCCAGATTAAAATTGCAGAACAGATAAAACAAGTAACAAGTACGGTGCAATTATCAGGCCTAAATCTACTAACCACATCCTAGCTACCTAACAACCTATAATCCACTACAAACATGCATCTCTATCTATCCTATTCGGAACAAAAATTGGAAAACGAACTAAAGGATCGCAAAGAAGAATCGCAGAATGGCGAAACCTGGTGCGTAAAAGACAATGAGATGGAACAGGGATGAGGGTAGAGGGGTGGTGATGCGGCGGCGCTGGGTGAACAGCGGCGGTGGCAGGGGTGCAGGAGGGGTTGAATGGTTGAGGGTTGGGGTGTGGTTGAGAATAGGGGGTGAGGGTTGGGGTGGTGGCCGGCGGAGGTGGCCGGCGGAGGTGGCTGCGGTGGTAGAGCAGGGGCGGTCCGAGGCTGGCCGCGGTGGGGGTAGTGGTGGAAGAGAGAGAAAGAGGGAGGGAAAAGAAGGAAGAGAGGGGAGGGGTGGTGGTGGTGTGGTGACGACCTTGGTGGTCGGAGGTGGTTGTTGGTGGTGGCTGGGGGTGGTTAAGAGAGAGAGAGTTGCAGAGGAGAGGAAGAAGGTGGGTTTGGGAACGCGACGGGCTAGGGTTCGCGTGACTTGGGGTTAGTGATCGCGAATCCACGCGGACGCGTGGAGGACGCGATCGCGTGAGTAGGGTGAAATAGGATTAATGCGAACGCGTTGTTGACGCAATCGCGTGGGTTGGGTATAAGATAGGTGACGCGGACGCGTGAAGCATGCGAACGCGTCACTGGAATTTGTGCTAGACGCACGTTGCCAGCGTCGTTTCAGCGCAACTCTCTGTTTGGTTTAGGGGGTCATAAAATCCATGTGACGCGATCGCGTCGCTCACGCTTTCGCGTGGAATGGGTGTTGTGCAAGTGACGCGTTTGCGTCAGGTACACGCACGCGTGGGTCGTTTTGTGCTAAACGCACACTAGCCGCATGATTCCAGCCCAACTTTCTTGTTGTTGGATCTTTACGCCGATATCCAGATCACGCGTTCGCGTTAGTGACGCGGACGCGTGGGAGGCATTTTCCTCAACTGACGCGATCGCATAAAGCACGCGGTCGCGTGGAACAATTTGTGCCAAAGGCGCACCTCCAGCCTTGCTTTAGCGTGACTCTCTATTCACTTTCCTTTTTCTTTTACTGCACTTGTGACGTGGACGCGTCAGCGACGCTATCGCGTCGCGTGCTTCCTCTCTCTTCAAATTTTTTTTATGCAGTATGCAGAAAGCAAAATGCAATGAATGTCATGCAATAATTCCATGTTCAAACAAAATTTAAAAACAGAGTAAAATAGAGAGGGAACGATCATACCATGGTGGGTTGTCTCCCACCTAGCACTTTTAGTTAAAGTCCTTAAGTTGGACATTTGATGAGTTTCCTGCTATGGTGTCTTGTGCTTGAATTTGTCCAGAAATCTCCACCAGTGTTTGGAATGCCAGCATCCTTCGGGGTCCCAAACAAGATACGTAAAACCTTTGAGCAGTTTCAAACAGGTTTCCAGGCTCCCGGGGTGTTGAATGTTGGAATAGATTCCATGATCCCAAACTCTACTTTTACACCCATTTTTATGTTGATCTGCATTTTTCCAACCGGGTGATAAGTAACTTGAATTCCCGCTGCAGTGACCAAACAGCTTCCGAGATCATTTCAATTGAGCTTGACACCAATCTTTGCACCTCAAATTGAAATGTGAAACCTCATTGAATCTTGCATACCAGTGCTGAGTGCGAGTCATTTCCCTTTTGCTCTCAA
This sequence comes from Arachis stenosperma, assembly GCF_014773155.1. Taxonomy (NCBI): domain Eukaryota; kingdom Viridiplantae; phylum Streptophyta; class Magnoliopsida; order Fabales; family Fabaceae; genus Arachis; species Arachis stenosperma. Next base: position 114,321,332 of record NC_080386.1, on the reverse strand, counting down.
AGCCGCAGAGAGCTCTAAGCTGGCCATCTGTTTCAAGTGAACCATATTCAAGTGGAAAAGTAAAGATGAGAGTCAAGGATTTTACCCACTTGAAGTTTGTGTTGGGTGGTAATGGCCTTGGGATAGGCATTTCCAGTGGTTCTGCAAGCTCTACTCCCCTGTGGTCTTCAGTGAATTCCTCCACTTCTTTGCAAATTTCTTCCATTTCAACCATGTCTTGATCAATGTCTTCGATATCTTCCTCATCACTTGAGTCATAATTGGGAGGTTGGGAAAAGTCAACCTCTACATTATCTTCGTATTCACTTGGGGAAGATTCTTCTATCTCAAAGAATTCACTTGCTGCGGATGCAAGTCCATTACTAAGGGAACTCGACTTGTGATTATCATCATCAAGGAAACTTGCGTATTGGGTTATTCCGTCCAGTTCTTCATAAGATATCTGCATTGGAGGCTGTGCAAAATCCTCTTTAGCGTCAATTGTAACATCCTTGACGGAATTCTCCATAACTCTGGGTTCCTGTGGAGGTTCGGCATCTCCTAAATCTTCAACCAACTCTTCTTCTTCTACAATGACAGCGTCCTCTACTTGTTCCAGTATGAAGTTATGCTCTATACTATCCATTGGAGTTTCTAGTGTCTCCTTCATACTATGTTCTTCATTAGATTCTCCACATGAAGCCATGGAGGTCTGTTGAGTGTCCGAACGTTTAGAAGATAATTGATTTATTGCTTGCTCCAGTTGATGAAGGGTTGTATGAAATTGGTCTACTGATTCTTCGAAGCGAACCTGTGATTCTTGGCTTAATGGATATGGACATGGTGCATAGGGGAGTGGTGGTTCTTGAGAGTAATTGGATTGGCGTTGGGGCGGATAACGATCATATGGTGGCGAATGGTGAAAAGAAGCTTGTGAGTGTGGTGGTTCAAAGTTATGTTGAGAGGATGGTCTCTGAGCATAGGTTGGGGCTTGTTGGTGCTACAAGGGGGTCCACCATATCTATCAGTTTGGCATGCATTGTAGAATGGTCTCTGTCCATGATATCTTGGAAGGTGTTGTTGCCTAAAGGGTTGATCATATCTTCTTGGCTCCATCCATCTTTGATTACTTAGACCGTGATGCATATTCCTGTTATAGCTTCCATTCCTTTCAACAAAATTAGAACCAAACTCAAAGCAAGAGGTGTGAGAATTCATAATAGCTATCAGAAATAAGAAGGGAAAACAAAAACAAATAAACAAGTAAAAGAAAAATATTTACAATAACCAATAATAAGGCACACGTTTGCAATTCTCCGGCAACGGCGCCATTTTGAAGAACTGAAGATTGATGGTTTAGAAGTTATAATAAATTCTCGTTGCAAGTATAGTTTCTAAACCAAGCAATCAACCTTTCTTACAAACGTTTGGTTGTCACAAGTAACAAACCCAATAAAATTTATAAACCGAAGTATTCAAACCTCGGGTCGTCTTCTCAAGGAATTGTAGGAAAGTATGAATTATTATTGGTTATGCAAAACAGTGTTTTTGGGTTTTGAAAAAGTTTTGAACAAGAGAAATAAATTGTAGGAATTAATAAATTAATAACTAATAACACTCTTGGCAAGGTATGAAAACTGGAAGTCCTATCCTAGTTATCCTTATCAATAGAGATGAGAATTATACTGTTGCTCCCACTAAGTCAACCTCTAACTATGAAGGTCAGTTAAGTGGACAAATTAATTTAATACCTAAAGTCCTAGTCAACTCCTTGAGGAAAGACTAGAGTTATAGGAATCTAAATTAATCAGCAAGAATAATAATTATCAATCACGATGAGTTTGATAACTCAAGAGTCACCAATTAATCAACTAAAGCCAATAGTAAATAATATAAATTAAAAATAAGGAAAAGCAATCATGAGTCTGAAATACCTCAAATTATATTTAAATAAAGATGTCAATTCTAACATGAACAAGTTCATAAGTCAAATTGGAAAGACAAATAAAAAGGACATTGAACCTGTGATGAAGAGATAATCCCCATAAGATAAATCCTAATCCTAATCCTAAGAGAGAGGAGAGAACCTCTCTCTCTAAAAACTACATCTAAATCCTAAAACTATGTATGAATCCAGTATTCAGTCTCTAATCTCCCTATGCTCATGAATGGATGAATTCCTCCATTTATAATCCTTCAATCTGTGTTCTCTGGGCTTGGATCTGGGCCAAAAGGGGCCCAGAAATTGCTGAGGACGACTTCTGCAAATTCTGCAGATTGCGCATGTCACGCGTCCGCGTGGGTCACGCGGTCGCGTCATCTGGAGTGTTGCTTTTCCACGCGGTCACGTCAGTCATGCGCTCGCATCAGTTGTGTTTCGCAGGTCACGCGTTCGCCTCATCCATGTGCTCGCGTCGATTTTTTTTTAGCGAGCCACGCGTTCGCGTTGTCCATGCGGACGCGTCACTGCCAGTTTCTTCCAAGGACTCCAATTTGTGCTTTCCTTCCATTTTTGTATGTTTCCTTTCCATTCCTTTAAGTCATTCCTGCCTTATAAAACCTGAAAGTACTCAACACACAAATCACGGCATCGAATGGTAATAAAGAATAATTAAATTTGGTAATTTTAAAGCATAGGAAACATGTTTTCTCATATATCAAATTCCAAGGAAGGAATTGTAAAATCATGCAAATTCATATGAATAAGTAGGTGAAGAGTTGATAAATCATTCAATTTAAGTACAAAGTTTATCATGAAATAGTGGTTCATCAGCGGTTCTTATCATCTCTGTCACGGTCGCGATCTCGTCTCCTTGGCTCCCTAATGAGGTGGGAGAATTCGGCTAGCTTTCTGTCCCAGATCGCTTGCTCTAGCGCGTCCTTTAGGTCAAAAAAATCTTGGGTTTTGTGTCCATAGCCCTTGTGGTAATCACAATAGAGGTTTTTGTTCCCTCCGGTTCTGTCCTTTAGAGGTCGGGGCTTCGACAGAATTTCTTTCTTGGCTATCTGCTGAAAAATTTTTATGATGGAGACTGTGAAGGGGGTATAGTTGGTAAACTTCACGACTCGGGGAAATGGCTTGAAGGTCTTGGCTGGCCCTCCGTCTTTGCCGTGCTCCATCAGTCTTTCCCCACTACCGTGCTGCCGGGGTTGGTTGAAGGTGGGCTGCCGCTTGTTGGCCGCCACCACTTGACTGACTTTTTCATCATTGATATATTCTCTAGCCATGCTTTGGATTTCTTGCATCATCCACACGGGCCTGGTGGTAAGATGCTTCCTGAAATCCTCATTCAGAAGTCCATTCGTCAAACATAAACTGGCCACCAAGTCGGTCAGGTCGTAAATTTCCAAACACTCATCGTTGAACATGTCCAAGTATTTTCTGGTCAGTTCGCCGGATCTCTGTGTCACCCCGAGTAGATTGATCGGGTGTTCTGTCTTTGCGATTCGGGTAGTAAACTGGGTCAAGAAAGCACGGCTGATGTTTGAAAATTTGACTATAGAACCTTCCGGGAGACCGTTAAACCACCGAATTGCGGGTCCCGCCAAGGTGACCGGGAAGGCGCGGCACCTCACCTCATCGCCTACCCTTTCCAGGTTCATCTTGGCCTCAAAGGCCGTTAGATGCTCCTGTGGGTCCTCAGTTCCATCATACCTCATGTCCGTTGGCTTGTCAAAGTGTTTTGGCAGCCGGACCTCGAGGATTGAATGATGCAAAAGGGTTGCCCCCATGATCACGGGGCGTCGCGTTCTCTTTGGCCTATCTCGTTCGTCCTCTCGATTTCGCTCGGTGGCCCGTCTATCCATACGTCGATTGTATACCAGGGGGTCCTGGCATCTTCTTGGCGCCTTCCGATTCTCCTTTTGGAGACTATCCGATTCAGACCGTGGGCTCGGTGTGCGCCTGGAGCGACTTCTCTGAGGAGTTCTCCCCCGTCTCTTGGGGGATCGCGAATAGTTTGGTTCGGGAGTTTGTTGACGACGTCCCTGATCTGCCAGCTGACGTTCCAGGTTCTACACCCTATGTCGCAGTTCATGCATTATCCTGGTGCTATCGCTGCCCATTCTCCCAAAGGGGCGTCTCTCTTGGGAGCGTGACGATGGCTCGGGTTATCGTAGAGGGGACCTCGTGCACTCGCGGGAGGAAGCCTCGGAAGCTGCCCCTCTGGGTTCGGCTCCCTCGCCTGGTTCTACAGGACCCATTAGGAAGTTCATTTGGGCAGGTTCCCACAGACGGCACCAATGTTCAGTAAGTCAGATACCAGACGGTTCGGGAAAGTCTGTTGGATAGGAAGGTGGATTCCCGCCTCGTTCTGGGTCGTAGTGTGAAGATGGGAGCGGACGACTTCCCGAGTACTTTAAGCGGAGTGGGGGTGTTACCTGCAAAGACACTCCGACGCTCAAGTCAGAAAAGTGTGCAGGCGATATGAGAGTAGGGTTGTAGTGACGTACCTTGGGGGAGGGGTAGGACCCTCCCCTTTTATACCTTGTCAGTAGGGCGGGCCCCATAAGTGGAAGGTCTCCTTCTAGGAAGGTTCCTTCTCCATAGCTCGCACGCAGCTGACTTCGAGGGTACGTGGCCGGGTCGCCAACCAGGCGGGTCACGCGTGTTGGCCCATCCGAGCGGGTCGAGGTGTCTTCGGGCCAGTTTAGCCAACGTGCCTAGTTGGGCTAGGCCGTAACAGAATATATATATATATATATATATATATATATATATATATATATATATATATATATATATATATATATATATATACTAATTTTAGTCATTAATTTCAGTCACTGTATATAAATATATATAAATATAGACATAAATACAAAAATTGAAAATTTGATAAACAAATCTTACTTTCACCTATAATAGAAGATCCACCCTACTCTCATTAATTTCAGTTACACCCGTCAAAACCACCTCATCTTTCCCTCTTTCTCTCACATGATTTCTCCTTTTTTTTCTTCTGTATTGCGTGTAATTCTGTCCTTTTTTTCCCTCTCTCTTATGCATAATTCTTAGTTGTGATTTTTGGTTGCGTTCTTTCTCACAGTTTTTCAACTAATTTTCATTACTTCTTTTTTCCTTCTCCTTGTTTGATTTTGCATTTTCATCTCTATATCAATGTGAATTTCTGCTCTTTTTCCTTATTCAATTTCTGCATGCTTGAATTTTGCTACTTTCTATATTTGATTTTGCTACCTTTTGTTTGATTTTAGATCTAATTTATTATCAAATGTACTTCATTGTTGGTTTCCAATAGTTTGTTGAACTTCAGGAAAGGATTTCTCCTCAAAGACATTCCACATTCTAAGGACGAAAAATATGGGGTTTTTCTCCCTTTTCACTAAAGATTATTGATTATAATTTGATCTAATGATCTATTTGAATACTTTAATTTGTTTGTCCCATTTCACTCTGAATTGAAGCTCGATCTGATGGTCACTTCAATTACTTGCTTGATTTCATGCTTCAAATTTTAAAAGAAAGAGGTAAATACCAAATCGGTACCCAAAGGATTCTGGCACTAATAAAATGGTACTTGATCTTTGTTATTAACAAAATAACCCCCGAAAGATTTTGAAATTTGACAAAAGCATCCAAGCATAAAATCATGATGTCACATTGAATGAAAACACTGATCTGACAACCAAAAGAGTTTCAGTGATGACGATAGAGGGATCCAATAGCATTTTCGGCAAGAAGGAAAGCATGAAGCTACGATAATAGTGTTTTCGCATCTTATTCTCTCTCAGTCTCGTATTCCACCTCTTGTTGTCTTTCTCTTACTCTCTAGCTTGAAAAAGAAGAAGAGAAGATCGATCTCACTCTCTCTCCTCACGTTTAGTTCATTATGTAAAGGCAGTTGCTCCAACCGGCTCCATGGGCGGTGATAGTGCACGATAGCAAAGACGGGACAGCTCCCTCCTTCCTATTCTCCGTCGTGCCCATGCCCTCTCAGTGTCTCTCTCAAGTTGTGTCTCTCTCTACTCTTCGGACTTCCTCCCCCTGCAATCGCAACAACAACGATGACGGCGAGTAGCAGTCCTCTGTCGGCACCCTCTTCTTCACTTCTCTCCCTTTTCTTCTTCTCTCCTCTGTTTCTCTCTTGATTTTCTCTTCTTCTTCAAGTTAGAGAGAAAGAGAGAAAGATGAATAAGAGGTGGGATGCGAGATGCGGAAACATTATTGTTGCTGCAAGCTCTCCTCCTTGTCAGAAACTCCATCAAAGCTATCAGCCGCCATCATCACTGAAGTTCTTCCGATTATCAGATCAACGTTTTTTATTCAATATGATGTCATGCTTTTACGTTTAGGTGTTTTTATCAAATTTTAAAATCTTTCAGGGAATATTTTGTTAATAACAAAGGTCAAATACAATTTTTTCAACCTCAGCATTTTTCGGATACCAATTTAATATTTACTTCTAAAAAATTTTTTTGCATATTCATGCTTTTAAACGTTTCTGCAATGCACTTGTTAAAAATTTCAAAAATTCTTCCACCAAATTCAATTCTTTCTTGATTTCTTATTGTTCTAAATGCATTTTGATGATGGTCTTAGATATATTAGTAGGGAATTGCATTGGATATAATAGAGTTATGTTAATTATATTCTACTTAACCTTTTTCTCATATATCGTTACATTCACATTTAATTATTGTAGCATTGAACTTGATCTTTTTGTTATATATTATTGGATTATTTTGTTTAGACTTGTCTAAATCCTTATTTAATTCTAAATGTGAGTGCATGTGTTATAATATTTTGATTATATATTATTGAATTATAGCATGAGTACTGCAAGATCATAAAAGACTACTGTTATTATTATTTTTTTTTTTACCTTGAAGCAGAATCTAAAGATTAATTGGTTGGAAATAGTAAGCAATAGCAACTTGTTTTGTGTTTAAGTCTGATAATTAGTTCATATTTGGTTATAATTTAATGGATGTCTTCCTGTTTTATAGAATTTTAATTGTTAAAGTTTGATTTTGGTTGCTGAATTTATTTGCAGCTTGAGTATTTGATTGAATCCTAGATATTGGACTTAGTCAGTTTGGGATTTAATTAAATCTTAGTTGCTAAAATTTGATTTTGCTATGTGAATTTAATTAGATTTTGATTGTTGAATTTGTTATTAGTCAAGTATTTAAAAAATGTGAAAAAAATATTGCACCCAAAAAAATACCACCAAGAGAACTAGAAAATATGGACAAAAAATAGAAACTTCCCAAGTTACTCTATATACAAATGTCACTCCTACATCTTTAGAGAAAATAATTGGAGATTAATAAAAGAAAATCCAAAGAAAATTACCAAGCAGAGACTAGAGGCTGCGACTTAGCCATTTCAGCAAAGTTTGGGTAGAATGTTGATGGCTCTGTTACGTCAGTCGTCGACCTAATTGCGGTTTTGCGCGAGATTGCCTTTGTGCCGTACAAGAACCGTATATACAGGTTGAGGTCATTCTTTGTCATCAGCCCTCGCACCTCTACATTGAGGCCGACGTCCGCCTCTGCCACCAATCAAGCCGTCGAGCCTAAAGATGGTGTTGATTTGAGGCTACATGTGTAAAAGCAAATGTCACCCCTACATCCTTAGAGAAAATAATTGGAAACTAATAAAATAAAATCCAAAGAAAATTAACAAGCAGAGATTAGAGGCTGTGACTTAGCCATCTCAGCAAAGTTTGGGTAGAATGTTAATGGCTCTGCTACGTCAGTCGTCGACTTAATTGTGGTTTTGCGCGAGATTGCCTCTACGCCATACAAGAACCGTATATACGGGTTGAGGTCGTTCTTTGCCAGCAGCCCTCGCACCTCTACGTTGAGGTCAACGTCCGCCTCTGCCACCAGTCAAGCCGTCGAGCCCAAGAAAGGTGTTGATTTGAGGCTACATGTGTAAAAGCTCACCCGCAGCCTTCACCAGCAGGTTCAAAAGCTGAATGATTATCGAGAGAGGTATCAGGAGATCCTCATATGCGTGAGGGACACGGATGACCTCAGGTTGGAGTGGAGGGAGCAGTTGGAGCGGCTTCAACAGATAGAGGCTCAGATAGAGATGTACCAAGCTTAGATGTGTGGCGCTAGCATCATTCCTACTGGTGGCACACAGACATTACCGCCTTCTACGCCGCCTCATCAGGGCCACAGGAATGACGACGACGACGAGAAAGACTACCTGGATCTTTAGTGATTAGTGCTTTGTTTTATTTTTTCATATTATTTATTTGATTTACTTGACTTTTAATTTATTTAAACATTTGATAATTTATTTTAAATAACATGTTTCTATTATTTATAAATTGACCATTAATTGTATGAAAAATAAATTTAAATAAAAAATTAAAATTAACCATTTATTTCACATTTTTTTAAATTGATATTACTATTGGATTTATCAAGGGAATAATTCGACGGTAATGGTACGGGAAACAACATATTGTGGCGCTAATATTACCATCAGAAAAATTTGTCAGTAACCAAATAGTTTTTCGAGTAGGTAATTGATGAGCGGATAATTTATACGCTTTTTGGCATTGTTTTTAGGTAGTTTTTAGTAAGTTCAAGCTACTTTTAGGGATGTTTTCATTAGTTTTTATGTTAAATTCACATTTCTGGACTTTACTATGAGTTTGTGTGTTTTTCTGTGATTTCAGGTAAATTCTGACTGAAATTGAGGGACTTGAGCAAAACTCTGAAAAAGGCTGACAAAAGGACTGCTGATGCTGTTGGAATCTGACCTCCCTGCACTCGAAATGGATTTTCTGGAGCTACAGAACTCCAATTGGCGCGCTCTCAACGGCGTTGGAAAGTAGACATCCAGGGATTTCCAGCAATATATAATAGTCCATACTTTATTCGGAAATTGACGACGTAACTTGGCGTTGAACGCCAAGTTCATGCTGCTGTCTGGAGTTAAACGCCAGAAAAACGTCATGATCCGGAGTTGAACGCCCAAAACACGTCATAACTCGGAGTTCAACTCCAAGAGAAGCCTCAGCTCGTGGATTAATCAAGCTCAGCCCAAGCATACACCAAGTGGGCCCCGGAAGTGGATTTATGCATCAATTACTTACTCATGTAAACCCTAGGAGCTAGTTTATTATAAATAGAACATTTAACTATTGTATTAGACGTCTTTTTGACCACGTTACATCTTTGGTCTCAGTTTTTGTTTTATTCTTCATCCTAAGAGGCTATTGATCATGTTTTAGGGGGCTGGCCATTCGGCCATGCCTGAACCTTTCACTTATGTATTTTCAACGGTGGAGTTTCTACACACCATAGATTAAGGGTGTGGAGCTCTGCTGTACCTCAAGTATTAATGAAATTCTATTTTCTTTTATTCAAATCTCTCTTATTCTTATTCCAAGATATTCATTCGCACCCAAGAACATGATGAATGTGATGATTATATGACCCTCATTATCATTCTCACTTATGAACGCGCGTGATTGACAACCACTTCCGTTCTACATGCAACAGAGCTTGAATGTGTATCTCTTAGATTCCCCAACAGAATCTTCGTGGTATAAGCTAGATAGATGGCGGCATTTATGAGGATTCGGAAAGTCTCACCTTGTCTGTGGTATTCCGAGTAGGATCCTGGGAATCCGGAAAGTCTAACATTGTCTGTGGTATTCCGAGTAGGATTCCGGTAATGAATGACTGTGACGTGCTTCAGACTTGCAAGTGCTGGGCGTGATGACAAACGCAAAAGAATCAAGGGATTCTATTCCAGTAGGCGCAGGAACCAACCAGTGATTAGCCGTGCTGTGACAGAGCGCGTGAGCGTAGTTTTCACTGCGAGGATGGGATGTAGCCTTCGGCCAGGTGATGCCTCCAGACGATTAGCCATGCGAGTGACAGCCGCAGAGGACCATTTTCCCGAGAGGATAGAAAGTAGCCATCGTCGAACGGTGAACCCCTATACACAGCTTGCCATGGAAAGGAGTAAGAAGGATTGAGTTGAAGCAATAGGAAAGCAAGCGTTCTTGAGCCTTACAGTATCTCCATGCGCTTATCTGAAATTCCCACCAATGAATCTGCATAAGTATTCTATCCCTTTTATATCTTCTATTTTCTTATTTCTATTTTCGAAACCATAAACCCATTTAATCTGCCTAACTGAGATTTACAAGGTGACCATTGCTTGCTTCATACCAACAATCTCTGTGGGATCGACCCTTACTCACGTAAGGTTTATTACTTGGACGACCCAGTACACTTGCTGGTTAGTTGAACGGAGTTGTGAATTCAACCAGTGCCATAATAATGATTTCATACAAATTCAAAAGAATATAGATCACAATTTCGTCCACCAAGTTTTTGGCGCCGTTGCCGGGGATTGTTCGAGTATGGACAACTGACGGTTCATCTTGTTGCTCAGATTAGGTAATTTTCTTTTCAAAAATCTTTTTCAAAATTTTTCTTTTATTTTTCGTTTTTCTAAACTTTATTTTTGAAAAAATTAATAAAAATTCAAAAAAATTCATAAAATCATAAAAATAAAAAATATTTTGTGTTTCTTGTTTGAGTCTTGAGTCAATTTTTAAGTTTGGTGTCAATTGCATGCTTTAAAAATTTTTCTTGCATTTTTTCGAAAATCCCATGCATTCATAGTGTTCTTCATGATCTTCAAGTTGTTCTTGATAAGTCCTCTTATTTGATCTTGATGTTTTCTTGTTTTGTGTTGTTTGTTGTTTTTCATATGCATTTTTCGTTTGTTAGAGTCCATGCATTAAAGATTTCTAAGTTTGGTGTCTTGCATGTTTTCTTTGCATCAAAATTTTTTTTCAAAATTGTGTTCTTGATGTTCATCATGATCTTCAAAGTGTTCTTGGTGTTCATCTTGACATTCATAGTGTTCTTGCATGCATTCATTGTTTTGATTTAAAAATTTCATGCATTGAGTATTTTTGTTGTTTTTCTCTCTCATAATTAAAAATTCAAAAATTAAAAAAATATCTTTTCCTTATTTCCCTCCAAATTTTTGAAATTTTGGGTTGACTTGGTCAAAAATTTTCAAAATTAGTTGTTTCTTACAAGTCAAGTCAAAATTTCAATTTTAAAAATCTTATCTTTTCAAAATCTTTTTCAAAAATCATATCTTTTTCATTTTTTCTATTTTTCGAAAAGTTCAAAAATATTTTTCAAATTATTTTCAAAATCTTTTCCTTATCTTTACATCATATTTTCGAAAATTCACTAATAATTAATGTGATTGGTTCAAAAATTTGAAGTTTGTTACTTTCTTGTTAAGAAAGGTTCAATCTTTAAGTTCTAGAATCTTATCTTGTAGTTTCTTGTTAGTGAAGTAAATAATTTTAAAATTTTTAAATTAAATCTTTTTATCTTTTATTTTGTCTTTTCCAAAAATTTTATCTTTTTCAAAATTTGATTTCAAAATATCTTATCTAACTTACTATCTTCTTATCTTTTTCAAATTTGATTTCAAATCTTTTTCAATCAACTAACTAACTTTTTGTTTGTTTCTTATCTTTTTCAAAACCACCTAACTACTTTTCCCTCTCTAATTTTCGAAAATATCTCACCCCTTTTTCAAAAGTTCTTTTTAATTAATTAATTGTTTCATGTTTTAAATTTTAATTACATTTTATCTCTAATTTTTGAAAATCACTAACCCCTTTTCAAAAATTATTTTCGAAATATCCCTTCTCTTTTCTTATTCTATTTAATTATTTAATTACTAACACTTCTCTTCACCTCTCTTCACCCAAAAATCCGAATCTCCCTCTTCATTCTTCTACCCCTTTCTTCTTCTACTAATATAAAGGAATCTCTATACTGTGACATAGAGGATTCCTCTTCTTTTCTTGTTTTCTTCTCTTTCATATGAGCAGGAACAAGGATAAAGGCACTCTTATTGAAATTGATCCAGAACCTGAAAGGACTCTGAAGAGAAAATTAAGAGAAACTAAATTACAACAATCCAGAAACAACCTTTCAGAAATTTTCGAACAAGAGAAGGAGATTGCAGCCGAAAATAATAATAATGCAAGGAGAATGCTTGGTGACTTCACAAAGCCAACGTCCAAGTTTGATGGAAGAAGCATCTCCATTCCTGCCATTGGAGCCAATAACTTTGAGCTGAAACCTCAGCTAGTTGCCTTAATGCAACAAAACTGCAAGTTTTATGGACTTCCATCTGAAGATCCTTATCAGTTTTTAACTGAGTTCTTGCAGATCTGTGAGACTGTAAAGACGAATGGGGTTGATCCTGAAGTCTACAGACTCATGCTTTTCCTTTTTGCTGTAAGAGACAGAGCTAGAGTATGGTTGGATTCACAACCCAAGGATAGCCTGGACTCATGGGATAAGCTGGTCACTGCCTTCTTGGATAAATTCTTTCCTCCTCAAAAGCTGAGCAAGCTGAGAGTGGATGTTCAAACCTTCAAACAAAAAGATGGTGAATCCCTCTATGAAGCTTGGGAAAGATACAAGCAGCTGACCAAAAGATGTCCATCTGACATGTTTTCAGAATGGACCATATTAGATATATTCTATTATGGTCTCTCTGAATTTTTGAAAATGTCATTGGACCATTCTGCAGGTGGATCTATTCATCTGAAGAAAACGCCTGAAGAGGCTCAAGAGCTCATTGACATGGTTGCAAACAACCAATTCATGTACACTTCTGAGAGGACTTTCGTGAATAATGGGATACCTCAGAAGAAAGGAGTTCTTGAAATTGATACTCTGAATGCCATATTGGCTCAGAACAAAGTGTTGACTCAACAGGTCAACATGATCTCTCAAAATCTGAATGGATTGCAACATGCATCCAACAGTACTAGAGAGGCAGCTTCTGAAGAAGCTTATGATCCTGAGAACCCTGCCATGGCAGAGGTTAATTACATGGGTGAACCTTATGGAAACACCTATAACTCATCATGGAGAAATCATCCAAATTTCTCATGGAAGGATCAACAAAAGCTTCAACAAGGCTTTAACAATGGTGGACGTAATAGGCTGGGCAATAGCAAGCCATATCCATCATCTTCTCAGCAACAAACAGAGAATTCTGAACAAAACATTTCTAATTTAGCCAATGTAGTCTCTGATCTGTCAAAGGCCACTTTCAGTTTCATGAGTGAAACAAGATCCTCCATTAGAAATCTGGAGGCACAAGTAGGCCAGCTGAGTAAGAAAGTCATTGAAACTCCTCCCAGTATTCTCCCAAGCAATACAGAAGAGAATCCAAAAGGAGAGTGCAAAGCCATTGACATAGTCAATGTGGCCGAATGCACAAGGGAGGAGGAGGACGAAAATCCTAGTGAGGAAGACCTCCTGGGACGTCCCCCAAGCAAGAAGGAGTTTCCTATTAAGGATCCAGAGGAATCTGAGGCTCATACAGAGACCATAGAGATTCCATTAAATCTCCTTCTGCCATTCATGAGCTCTGAAGACTATTCATCCTCTGAAGAGGATGAAGATGTGACTGGAGAGCAAGTTGCTCAATACTTAGGAGCTATCATGAAGCTGAATGCCAAGTTATTTGGTAATGAGACTTGGGAAAGTGAACCTCCCTTGCTCATTAATGAACTGGATACTTGGATTCAGAAAACTCTACCTCAAAAGAAACAAGATCCTGGCAAGTTCTTAATACCCTGTACCATAGGCACCATGATCTTTGAAAAGGCTCTGTGTGATCTGGGGTCAGGGATAAATCTAATGCCACTCTCTGTAATGGAGAAGCTGGGGATCATTGAGGTACAACCTGCCTTGTTCTCATTACAACTAGCAGACAAGTCATTAAGACAAGCTTATGGAATAGTAGAGGACGTGTTAGTAAAGGTGGAAGGCCTTTACATCCCTGCTGATTTCATAATCTTAGACACTAGGAAGGAAGAGGATGATTGCATCATCCTTGGAAGACCTTTCCTAGCCACAGCAGGAGCTGTGATAGATGTCAACAGAGGGGAATTAGTCCTTCAACTAAATGGGGACTACCTTGTGTTTAAAGCTGGTGCACGAAATTGCAATAACACTTTTGCAATCCCGCACAACTAACCAGCAAGTGCACTGGGTCGTCCAAGTAATACCTTGCGTGAGCAAGGGTCGATCCCACGGAGATTGTCGGCTTGAAGCAAGCTATGGTTACCTTGTAAATCTTAGTCAGGATATCAGAAATTATCAGAATTGATTGTAAAAAGCAAAAGAACATGAAAAAGGTACTTGTTTTGCAGTAATGGAGAATAGGCTGAGGCTTTGGAGATGCTCCATCTTCCGAATCTCTGCTTTCCTACTGTCATCTTCATCAAGCACGCATGTCTCCTTCCATGGCAAGCTGTATGTAGGGTTTCACCGTTGTCAATGGCTACCTCCCATCCTCTCAGTGAAAATACGTCCCTGATGCTCTGTCACAGCATAGGCTAATCATCTGTCGGTTCTCAATCAGACCGGAATAGAATCCAGTGATTCTTTTGCGTCTGTCACTAACGCCCCGCCTTCAGGAGTTTGAAGCACGTCACAGTCATTCAATCATTGAGTCCTACTCAGAATACCACAGACAAGGTTTAGACCTTCCGGACTCTCTTGAATGCCGCCATCAGTTCTAGCTTATACCACGAAGATTCCGATTAAAGAATCCAAGAGATATCTACTTAATCTAAGGTAGAACAGAGGTGGTTGTCAGGCACATGTTCATAGTTGAGAATGATGATGAGTGTCACAGATCATCACATTCATCCGGGTTAGGAGCAAGTGATATCTTAGAATGGAAGCAAGCATGATTGAATAAGAAACAGTAGTAATTGCATTAATCCATCAAAACACAGCAGAGCTCCTCACCCCCAACCATGGGGTTTAGAGACTCATGCCGTGGAAGGTACACAAGAAACGTGTAAAAAATGTCATGAGGTCATAAGGTACCGATTACAATGTCAAAAGATCCTATAAATAGTAAACTAGTATCCTAAGGTTTACAGAAATGAGTAAATGACAGAAAAATCCACTTCCGGGCCCACTTGGTGTGTGCTTGGGCTGAGCAATGAGGCAATTTCGTGTAGAGACCTTTTCTGGAGTTAAACGCCAGCTTTCATGCCAGTTTGGGCGTTTAACTCCAAGTTTTATGCCAGTTCCGGCGTTTAACGCTGGAATTTCTGATGCTGATTTGCTACGCCGGTTTGGGCCATCAAATCTTGGGCAAAGTATGGACTATCATATATTGCTGGAAAGCCCAGGATGTCTACTTTCCAATGCAGTTGAGAGCGCGCCAATTGGGCTTCTGTAGCTCCAGAAAATCCACTTCGAGTGCAGGGAGGTCAGAATCCAACAGCATCTGCAGTCCTTTTCAGTCTCTGGATCAGATTTTTGCTCAGAACCTTCAATTTCAGCCAGAAAATACCTGAAATCACAGAAAAACACACAAACTCATAGTAAAGTCCAGAAAAGTGAATTTTAAATAAAAACTAATAAAAATATAATAAAAACTAACTAAAAGATACTAAAAACATACTAAAAACAATGCCAAAAAGCGTACAAATTATCCGCTCATCACAACACCAAACTTAAATTGTTGCTTGTCCCCAAGCAACTGAAAATCAAAATAGGATAAAAAGAAGAGAATATACTATAGACTCCAAAATATCAAAGAAACATAGTTCCAATCAGATGAGCGGGACTAGTAGCTTTTTGCCTCCGAACAGTTTTGGCATCTCACTCTATCCTTTGAAGTTCAGAATGATTGGCATCTATGAGAACTCAGAACTCAGATAGTGTTATTGATTCTCCTAGTTAAGTATAATGATTCTTGAATCATAGCTAGTGTATGAGTCTTGGCTGTGGCCCAAAGCACTCTGTCTTCCAATATTACCACCGGATACATACATGCCACAGACACATAATTGGGTGAACCTTTTTAGATTGTGACTCAGCTTTGCTAAAGTCCCCAATTAGAGGTGTCCAAGGTTCTTAAGCACACTCTTTTTGCCTTGGTTCACAACTTTATTTCTTTCTTTTTCTTTTTCTTCTTTTTTCTTTTCTTCTTTTTTTTTTCGAAAATTTTTTTTTTCACTGCTTTTTCTTGCTTCAAGAATCAATTTGATGATTTTTCAGATCCTCAATAACAGTTCTCTTTCTCCTCATTCTTTCAAGAGCCAACAATTTTAACATTCTCAAAACAACAAATTCAAAAGACATATGCACTGTTCAAGCATTCATTCAGAAAACAAAAAGTATTGTCACCACATCAAACTAATTCAACTAGTTTCAAGGATAAATTTTGAAACCCTGTACTTCTTGTTCTTTTGTGATTAAAGCATTTTTCTTTTAAGAGAGGTGATGGATTCATAAGACATTCATAGCTTTAAGGCATAAATTTTAATTTTATTAATTATGAATTAAGAACAAGACTCAGAAAATAAATATAAGATGAAACTAGAAATAGGAAAATAAAAAAACTAAAAAGAAACGAAAAAAAATAGGCTCCTAATGATAGAGGTTTTCACAGAGTTAGGACTCAATAACCTTGATTTTGAGAAGTGGATGCTCCCTCAGCTTGGGAGGAGAGCTTTTGGCGTTTCATCTCTTGAATTTCACGCCCCTGCTTCTCTTGTTCCTTCAGCAATTTGCAGAGCATGCAGTTTTGATTCTGCTGTTCTTCCTTCAGTTGCTCCATAGTCTCTTGCAACTTGTTAATAGATGCTTCTAGGTTGGCCCAATAGCCAATTTCAGGGAATTCAGGGAGGAACTCATGCGCCCTCCTTTTGATAGAGTTGTCTTGCACTTGTCCCTCTATTGACTTCTTGGTGATTGGATGTTCAATGGGTATGAACTCATCTACTCCCATCTTCACCCCAGCCTCTTTACAGAGCAAGGAGATCAAGCTTAAGTAAGCCAATTTGGCTTCAGTGGAATTTTTATTTGCAATTGTGTAGATCTCACAAGCAATCACATGATGAACCTCCACTTCTTTTCCAAGCATAATGCAATGAATCATCACTGCTCTCTTGATGGTAACCTCAGAACGGTTGCTAGTGGGCAATATGGAATGCCCAATGAAGTCAGCCACCCTCTTGCAATTGGTTTGAGGTCTCCTCTCTTGAGTTGGTTTGGGACACCTTTAGAATTGGTTATCCACTTAGTTCCAGGGAGGCATATGTCCTCTAGAACTTGATCCAATCCTTTGTCTACTCTCACCATCCTCCTATTAAAGGAGTCAGGATCATCTTGCAGTTGAGGCAATTTGAAGATTTCTCTTATTTTGTCCAGATGGAAGTACATAACTTTCCCTCTGACCATGGTTCTATAGGTATGGTAAGCGGTTCCAGTCATTCTCTGCTTATCTGTCAGCCACAGATTTGAGTAGAATTCCTGAACCATGTTCCTTCCAACCTTTGTCTCAGGATTGGTTAGAACTTCCCAACCTCTGTTTCGAATTTGCTCTTGGATCCCTGGATATTCATCTTCTTTCAGATCAAATTTTACTTCCGGGATCACTGACCTCAGACCCATTATTTTGTGATAATGGTCTTCATGTTCTTTGGTTAAGAACTTCTCTTGATTCCAAAGATTCTTTGGATTAGTCTCTTTCTTTCCTCTTAAATTGGTTTGTTTTCCCTTAGGAGCCATGATCTTGATGAATCTTGGCTTAGTGATCACGGAAAAGCACACCAAACTTAGAGGTTTGCTTGTCCTCAAGCAAAAGAAAAGAGAGAAGAGAGGGGGAGGAAGAGGAAATTCGAATGGTGTGATGGAATGAGGGAGCCAAACGTGTATTTATAAGGTGGGGAGGGGAATTTTCGAAAAAGAAGAGAGAAATTTGAAAGGGGATTTAAGAAGATATGGAAAGAAATTGAGAAAAGGGTGAAATTTTTGAACAATGTTTGTAATTGATTTGAAATAAATTTGAAGAGTGGTTTTGATTTTTGAAGATTTGAAAGTGAATGATGAATGATTGAAGTGTGATTTTGTAGAAAAGTATGGGTGAGAAAAGGAAAGTTTGAAAAAAAATTGAATTGAAAACAAAATTGTGGTCCCCCCACCAAGCTGGCGTTAAACGCCCAGAATGGCACCCATTCTGGCGTTTAACGCCCATTTGCTACCCCTTTTGGGCGTTTAACGCCCAGCCAGGTGCCCTGGCTGGCGTTAAACGCCAGAAATCCTTTGTCACTGGGCGTTTTTCAGAACGCCCAGGACGCTGCACACCTGGCGTTAAACGCCCAGAATGGTGCCCATTCTGGCGTTTAACGCCCAAAATGGCACCATTCCTGGCGTTAAACGCCCAGAATGGTACCCATTCTGGCGTTTAACGCCCAAAATGCCCCTTACTGGCGTTTTTTCGCCAGTAAGCTCATTTTCTCTGCTTTTTGAGCTGAATCCTTCTGTAGCTCTGTGAATTCCTTCATTTTTGATACTTGCCTTTGTAAGAACTAATCATATACCCTCCTAATGACTGGGTTGCCTCCCAGCAAGTGCTTCTTTACTGTCTTTAGCTGGACTTCTGCTAAGAATCACTCAAGTCTCAATCTTGAGCATTCCTGCTCAAAATTGCCTTCAAGATAATGCTTGATTCTCTGTCCATTAACAATGAACTTTCTGTCTGAATCAATATCCTGAAGCTCAACATATCCATATGGTGACACTCCTGTAATCACATACGGACCCCTCCACTGGGATTTGAGTTTTCCTGGAAATAATTTGAGCCTGGAGTTGAAGAGCAGAACTTTTTGTCCTGGCTCAAAGACTCTGGTTGACAATCTCTTGTCATGCCACTTCTTTGCCTTTTCCTTATAAATTTTTGCATTTTCAAAGGCATTGAGTCTGAACTCCTCTAGCTCATTTAGCTGGAGCAGTCTTTTCTCACCAGCTAACTGAGCATCCATGTTTAGGAATCTGGTTGCCCAATAGGCTTTATGTTCCAGTTCCACAGGCAAATGACAGGCCTTCCCATACACCAGTTGGTATGGAGAGGTTCCTATAGGAGTCTTGAATGCTGTTCTGTATGCCCACAGAGCATCATCCAAGCTCTTTGCCCAATCCTTTCTTCGGGCCATCACAGTCCGTTCTAGGATTCTTTTTAGCTCTCTGTTAGAGACTTCTACTTGCCCATTTGTCTGTGGATGATACGGAGTTGCCACTTTATGGCTGATTCCATATCTAACCATAGCAGAGTATAGCTGTTTGTTGCAGAAATGAGAGCCCCCATCACTGATTAGTATTCTGGGAACACCAAATCTGCTGAAGATATTT
Organism: Arachis stenosperma; assembly: GCF_014773155.1. Classification (NCBI taxonomy): domain Eukaryota; kingdom Viridiplantae; phylum Streptophyta; class Magnoliopsida; order Fabales; family Fabaceae; genus Arachis; species Arachis stenosperma. The sequence continues at coordinate 114,302,138 of NC_080386.1, read as the reverse complement.
TTCTGGAGGAACTTTAGCACGGTCTTGGTATCATTAGTGGGTGTAGCAATTGCTTCTACCCACTTAGATACATAGTCTACTGCCATCAGAATGTAAGTGTTTGAGTATGATGGTGGGAATGGCCCCATGAAGTCAATTCCCCATACATCAAACAATTCTATCTCTAATATCCCTTGTTAAGGCATGGCATATCCGTGAGGCAGGTTACCAGCTCTTTGGCAACTGTCACAGTTACGCACAAACTCTCGGGAATCTTTATAGAGAGTAGGCCAGTAGAAGCCACACTGGAGGACTTTAGTGGCTGTTCGCTCACTTCCAAAATGTCCTCCATAATGTGATCCATGGCAGTGCCATAGGATCCTTTGTGCTTCTTCTCTGGGTACACATCTGCGGATCACTCCGTCAGCACATCTCTTAAAGAGATATGGTTCATCCCAGAGGTAGTACTTGGCATCTGAAATTAATTTCTTTCTTTGCACTCTGCTGTACTCCTTGGGTATGAACCTCACAGCTTTATAGTTTGCCATATCTGCAAACCATGGAGCTTCCTGAATGGCAAAGAGTTGCTCATCTGGGAAAGTCTCAGAGATCTCAGTAGAAGGGAGGGACGCCCCAGCTACTGGTTCTATTCGGGACAGATGATCAGCCACTTGGTTTTCTGTCCCTTTTCTGTCTCTTATTTCTATATCAAACTCTTGCAGAAGCAACACCCATCTGATAAGCCTGGGTTTTGAATCCTGCTTTGTGAGTAAGTATTTAAGAGCAGCATGGTCAGTGTACACAATCACATTTGATCCCACTAGGTAGGATCTAAACTTGTCAATGGCATAAACCACTGCAAGTAACTCTTTCTCTGTGGTTGTGTAGTTCTTTTGTGCGTCATTTAGAACACGGCTGGCATAATAAATGACGTGCAAAAGCTTGTTATGCCTCTGTCCCAACACTGCACCAATGGCATGATCACTGGCATCACACATTAATTCAAATGGCAATGTCCAATCTGGTGCAGAGATAACTGGTGCTGTGACCAGCTTAGCTTTCAGGGTCTCAAATGCCTGCAGACACTCATTATCAAAGATAAATGGAGTGTCAGCAGCTAGCAGATTACTTAGAGGTTTGGCAATTTTTGAAAATCCTTTATAAACCTTCTGTAGAATCCTGCATGCCCAAGAAAGCTTCTGATTGCCTTAACATTGGCAGGTGGTGGTAATTTTTCAATTACCTCTACCTTTGCCTTATCCACCTCTATTCCCATGCTTGAAATTTTGTGCCCAAGGACAATTCCTTCAGTCACCATAAAGTGACATTTCTCCCAGTTTAAAACCAGGTTAGTCTCTTGGCATCTTTTCAGGACAAGTGATAGGTGGTTAAGACAGGAGCTGAATGAGTCTCCATATACTGAAAAGTCATCCATGAAGACTTCCAAAAATTTCTCTACCATGTCTGAGAAGATAGAGAGCATGCACCTCTGAAAGGTTGCAGGTGCATTGCACAGACCAAAAGGCATTCTCCTATAGGCAAACACGCCAGAAGGGCAGGTGAATGCTGTTTTCTCTTGGTCCTGGGGGTCTACTGCAATTTGGTTGTAACCTGAATAGCCATCCAAAAAGCAGTAATAGTCATGACCAGCTAGTCTTTCTAGCATTTGGTCTATGAATGGTAAAGGAAAATGATCCTTTCTGGTGGCTGTATTGAGCCTTCTGTAGTCAATACACATACGCCACCCTGTGACTGTCCTTGTAGGAACCAGTTCATTTTTTTCATTATGAACCACTGTCATGCCTCCCTTTTTGGGAACAACTTGGACAGGGCTCACCCAGGAGCTATCAGAAATAGGATAAATAATCCCAGTCTCTAGTAATTTAGTGACCTCTTTCTACACCACCTCCTTCATGGCTGGATTTAGCCGCCTCTGTGGTTGGACCACTGGTTTGGCATTATCCTCCAATAGGATCTTGTGCATGCATCTAGCTGGGCTAATGCCCTTAAGATCACTTATGGACCACCCGAGAGCTGTCTTGTGCGTCCTTAGCACTTGAATCAGTGCTTCCTCTTCCTGTGGGTCTAAAGCAGAGCTTATAATCACTGGAAAAGTGTCACCCTCTCCTAGAAATGCATATTTCAGAGATGGTGGTAGAGGTTTGAGTTCAGGTTTGGGAGGTTTATCCTCCTCCTGAGGAATTTTCGAAAATTCCTTTACTTCCTCTAGTTCTTCTTGATCAGGTTGAGCATCTTTGAAGATGTCTTCAAGCTCTGATTCTAGGCTTTCAGTCATATTGATCTCTTCTACCAGAGAGTCAATAATGTCAGCGCCCATGCAGTCATCTGGTGTGTCTGGATGCTGCATTGCTTTCACAGCATTCAACTTGAACTCATCCTCATTGACTCTCAGGGTTACTTCCCCTTTTTGTACATCAATGAGAGTTCGTCCAGTTGCTAGGAATGGTCTTCCTAGAATGAGAGTTGCACTTTTGTGCTCCTCCATTTCCAGCACCACAAAGTCAGTGGGAAAGGCAAATGGCCCAACCTTGACAATCATATCCTCTATTATGCCTGATGGGTGTTTAATGGAGCCATCAGCAAGTTGGAGGCATATCCTGGTTGGTTTGACCTCTCCAGCCAACCCAAGCTTTCTGATAGTGGATGCAGGTATTAAATTGATGCTTGCTCCAAGATCACATAGGGCTGTCTTGGTGCAAGCTCCTTCTAATGTGCATGGTATTATAAAGCTTCCAGGATCTTGAAGCTTTTCTGGTAAGCTTTTTAATATGACTGCACTGCATTCTTCAGTGAGAAACACTTTTTCAGTTTCTCTCCAATCCTTCTTATGACTTAAGACCTCTTTCATGAACTTAGCATAAGAAGGTATTTGCTCAAGTGCCTCTGCAAACGGAATCTTTATTTCAAGAGTCCTTAGATAGTCTGCAAAGCGGGCAAATTGCTTATCCTGTTCCGCTTTGCGGAGTTTCTGAGGATAAGGCATCTTGGCTTGATATTCCTCAACCTTAGATGCTGCAGGTTTATTCCTTACAGAAGTGGTTGAAGAAGCCTTGTTAGAGGGATAATTATCAGCACTCTCAGGTGTCTGATCCTCCTTGGGCGTTTGAACGCCAGGAATGGGTGAAGATTGGGCGTTAAACGCCAACTTCTCCCCCTTTTCTGGCGTTTGAACGCCAGAACTGGGCAAGGAATGGGCGTTTAACGCCAACTTTCCTTCCCTTTCTGGCGTTTGAACGCCAATAATATTCCTCTCTGGGCTCTTGTTGTCCTCAGAGGGATTTTGAACAGTGGTTTGGTTATCCTCTGTCAATTGTTCTTTGTTTGCCTTCTTGCTCCTTTGAGCAGTGGTGTTCAATGTTTTCCCACTCCTTAGTTGAACTGCTTGACATCTTTCTGTTATCTGTTTAGATATTTGCTGTTTTGCTTGATTCAACTGCAGTTCTATGTTCTTGTTAGCAACTTTAGTATCATGGAGCATTTCTTTAAATTCTGCTAACTATTCTGTCATCAGGAGCAATTGTTGATTAAGCTCATTCATCTGTTCTTGAGGATTAGGATCAGTGACTAATGCCATGACCTCCTCTTTTGGAACGAACTCACTGCTAGAATATAAGTATTGGTTTCTAGCAACAGTGTCTATAAGCTCTTGAGCTTCTTCAATTGTCTTCCTCATGTGTATAGATCCACCAGCTGAGTGGTCTAAAGACATCTGAGCTTTTTCTGTGAGCCCATAGTAGAAGATGTCTAACTGTACCCACTCTGAAAACATTTCAGAGGGGCATTTTCTAAGCATACCTCTATACCTCTCCCAGGCATTATAAAGGGATTCATTATCCTCTTGTTTAAAGCCTTGGATGTCCAGCCTTAGCTGTGTCATCCTCTTTGGAGGGTAGAAATGATTCAGGAATTTGTCTGATAACTGTTTCCATGTCTTTATGCTTGCTGTAGGTTGGTTATTCAACCACCTTTTAGCTTGATCTTTTACAGCAAATGGAAAAAGTAATAGTCTGTAGACATCCTGATCTACCTCTTTATCATGTACTGTGTCAGCAATTTGTAAGAACTGTGCCAGAAACTCAGTAGGTTCTTCCTGTGGAAGACCGGAATACTGGCAATTTTGCTGCACTATGATAATGAGTTGAGGGTTTAGCTCAAAGCTGCTTGCTTTGATGGGAGGTATACAGATGCTACTCCCATATGCAGCTGTAATGGGGTTAGCATATGACCCCAGAGTCCTCTTGGACTGATTAATTCCACTTGAGTCCATAATGGACAAAAGGGAAATGATAATGATTGCAAAGAGATAAATTTTGTTTTTTTTTTTTATTTAACCGAAAAAAATAAAAATAAAAATAAAATAAAACACAAGGAAAATAAAACAAAAAATTCGAAAATCAAAAAGAAAAATAAGATCAAAGCAAATTGAGAACTGAATCAATTAGTTAATTAAAAAGATTTTGAAAACAGCAATTAAAAAGATATGATTGAAAAGTTTTAATGAAAAAGATTTGATTTTTAAAAAGAGGAAAGAGAAAAACAACAAAAAGACACCAAACTTAAAATTTTTAGAAAATCAAACACTAATTTTCGAAAATTTTAAAGGAAAAACACAAAGAGGACACCAAACTTAGAAATTTTTTTTTTATGAATCAAAAAGGGACTAAGAACATGCAATTTCGAAAAACTAGAAGAAAAAAACAAAAGCATGCAATGGACACCAAACTTAAAATATGAAACTATACTTCAACTAAAAGACTCTAAACCAACAAAAATAAAACAGTCCTAATCTAAGCAACAAGATAAGCCGTCAGTTGTCCAAACTCGAACAATCCCCGGCAACGGCGCCAAAAACTTGGTGCACGAAATTGCAATAACACTTTTGCAATCCCGCACAACTAACCAGCAAGTGCACTGGGTCGTCCAAGTAATACCTTGCGTGAGCAAGGGTCGATCCCACGGAGATTGTCGGCTTGAAGCAAGCTATGGTTACCTTGTAAATCTTAGTCAGGATATCAGAAATTATCAGAATTGATTGTAAAAAGCAAAAGAACATGAAAAAGGTACTTGTTTTGCAGTAATGGAGAATAGGCTGAGGCTTTGGAGATGCTCCATCTTCCGAATCTCTGCTTTCCTACTGTCATCTTCATCAAGCACGCATGTCTCCTTCCATGGCAAGCTGTATGTAGGGTTTCACCGTTGTCAATGGCTACCTCCCATCCTCTCAGTGAAAATACGTCCCTGATGCTCTGTCACAGCATAGGCTAATCATCTGTCGGTTCTCAATCAGGCCGGAATAGAATCCAGTGATTCTTTTGCGTCTGTCACTAACGCCCCGCCTTCAGGAGTTTGAAGCACGTCACAGTCATTCAATCATTGAGTCCTACTCAGAATACCACAGACAAGGTTTAGACCTTCCGGACTCTCTTGAATGCCGCCATCAGTTCTAGCTTATACCACGAAGATTCCGATTAAAGAATCCAAGAGATATCTACTTAATCTAAGGTAGAACAGAGGTGGTTGTCAGGCACATGTTCATAGTTGAGAATGATGATGAGTGTCACAGATCATCACATTCATCCGGGTTAGGAGCAAGTGATATCTTAGAATGGAAGCAAGCATGATTGAATAAGAAACAGTAGTAATTGCATTAATCCATCAAAACACAGCAGAGCTCCTCACCCCCAACCATGGGGTTTAGAGACTCATGCCGTGGAAGGTACACAAGAAACGTGTAAAAAATGTCATGAGGTCATAAGGTACCGATTACAATGTCAAAAGATCCTATAAATAGTAAACTAGTATCCTAAGGTTTACAGAAATGAGTAAATGACAGAAAAATCCACTTCCGGGCCCACATGGTGTGTGCTTGGGCTGAGCAATGAGGCAATTTCGTGTAGAGACCTTTTCTGGAGTTAAACGCCAGCTTTCATGCCAGTTTGGGCGTTTAACTCCAAGTTTTATGCCAGTTCCGGCGTTTAACGCTGGAATTTTTGATGCTGATTTACTACGCCGGTTTGGGCCATCAAATCTTGGGCAAAGTATGGACTATCATATATTGCTGGAAAGCCCAGGATGTCTACTTTTCAATGCCGTTGAGAGCGCGCCAATTGGGCTTCTGTAGCTCCAGAAAATCCACTTCGAGTGCAGGGAGGTCAGAATCCAACAGCATCTGCAGTCCTTTTCAGTCTCTGGATCAGATTTTTGCTCAGAACCTTCAATTTCAGCCAGAAAATACCTGAAATCACAGAAAAACACACAAACTCATAGTAAAGTCCAGAAAAGTGAATTTTAAATAAAAACTAATAAAAATATAATAAAAACTAACTAAAAGATACTAAAAACATACTAAAAACAATGCCAAAAAGCGTACAAATTATCCGCTCATCAAAGGCACATGGCCATCCCTCTGTGACAAAAGAGAGTAAGCATGAAGAGCTTCTCTCAGTTCAGAGTCAAGAAGAGCCCACACAGTCAAACTCTAAGTTTGGTGTTGTGAGGCCACAACCAAACTCTAAGTTTGGTGTTAAGATCCCATATCCAAACTCTAAGTTTGGTGTGGACAACTATACAACATTGACCTGATCACCTTGTGGCTCCATGAGAGCCACTGTCAAGCTATTGACATTAAAGAAGCGCTTGTTGGGAGGCAACCCAATTTTATTTATCTAATTTCTATTTTATACTATTTTATTGTTATTTTGTGTTTTATTAGGTACATGATCATGAGGAGTCACGAAAAAATCATAAAAATTAAAAACAGAATCAAAAACAGCAGAAGAAAAAATTTTCACCCTGAAGGACGCACAGGCTGGCGTTCAACGCCAGTAAGATGCATCTGGCTGGCGTTCAACGCCAGAACAGAGCACCATTCTGGCGCTGAACGCCAGAAACAAGCAACATTCTGGCGCTGAACGCCAGGAATGTGCCCAGAGAGGAAAAACTGGCGCTGAACGCCAGTAACAAGCATGAAACTGGCGTTCAACGCCAGAAACATGCTTTACATGGGCGTTGAACGCCCAGAATGTGCACCAATGGGCGTTTAAACGCCAGAATGATGCACGAAGGCATTTCACATGCCTATTTGGTGCAGGGATGGAATTCCTTGACACCTCAGGATCTGTGGACCCCACAGGATCACCTCAGGATCTGTGGACCCCACAGGATCCCCACCTAACATATTCCCACCTTACCTTTTAATCCTAATCACACTCTCCTAATCCAAATCCACTCTTCCCCATGTCACACTTCCCAACACCTTTCACCAATCACCTCAATTCCTCTTCCCAATTACCCCATTCACCACTCACATCCTTCCACTCTTCCCCATAAACCCCACCTACCTTCAAAAATTCAAACCAATTTCCCTCCCATTCCCACCCAAATGGCCGAACATACCTCCCCCCCTTTCCCTATAAATACCCTTCCATTATACTTCATTTTCACACAACACAACTCCTTCTTCTTCACCTAAGCCGAACCTACCTCTCTCCCTCTCTACCATATTTTCTTCTTCTTCTTCTTCTCTTCTTTCTTTTATTACTCGAGGGCGAGCAATATTTTAAGTTTGGTGTGGTAAAAGCATAAGCTTTTTTTTTGTTTTTCCATTACCAATGGCACCTAAGGCCGGAGTATCCTCTAGAAAAGGGAAAGGGAAGGCAAAAGCTTCCACCTCCGAGTCATGGAAGATGGAAAGATTCATCTCCAATAGCCATCAAGACCACTTCTATGATGTTGTAGCAAAGAAGAAAGTGATCCCTGAGGTCCCTTTCAAGCTCAAGAAAAATGAGTATCCGGAGATCCGACATGAAGTCCGAAGAAGAGGTTGGGAAGTCTTAACCAACCCCATGCAACAAGTCGGAATCTTAATGGTTCAAGAGTTCTATGCCAATGCATGGATCACTAGGAACCATGATCAAGGTATGAACCCAAGTCCAAAGAATTATCTCACAATGGTTCGGGGGAAATACTTGGATTTCAGTCCGGAAAATGTAAGGTTGGCATTTCACTTGCCCATGATGCAAGGAGATGAACGCCCCTACACTAGAAGGGTCAACTTTGATCAGAGGTTGGACCAAGTCCTTATGGATATTTGTGTGGAAGGAGCTCAATGGAAGAGAGACTCCAAAGGCAAGCCAGTCCAACTAAGAAGACTGGACCTCAAGCCTATAGCTAGAGGATGGTTGGAGTTCATTCAATGCTCCATCATTCCTACTAGCAACCGATCTGAAGTTACTGTGGATCGGGCCATCATGATTCATGGCATCATGATTGGAGAGGAAGTAGAAGTTCATGAGGTCATCTCCAATGAAATCTACAAAATAGCCGACAAGCCCTCACCTATGGCACGGCTAGCTTTTCCTCACCTTATTTGTCATCTATGTTACTCAGCTAGAGTTATCATAGAAGGAGACATCTCCATTGAAGAGGATAAGCCCATCACAAAGAAGAGGATGGAGCAAGCAAGAGAAGCCCCTCACGGTCCTCAAGAGATGCATGAGGAAGCTCATCATCAAGAAATCCCTGAGATGCCTCAAGGGATGCACTTTCCTCCAAACAACTATTGGGAGCAACTCAACACTTCCTTAGAAGGCTTGAGCCACAATGTGGAACAATTAAGGGTGGAACATCATGAGCACTCCATCATTCTCCAAGAAATAAGAGAAGATCAAAGAGCAATGAGGGAGGAGCAACAAAGGCAAGGAAGGGACATAGAAGAGCTAAAGAACATCATTGGTCCTTCAAGAAGAAGACGCCACTAGAGGTGGATTCATTCCTTGTTCTTTATTTCTTTCTGTTTTTCGGTTTTTAATATTGTGTTTATCTATGTTTTGTGTCTTTATTTCATGATCATTAGTATGTAACCATGCCTTAAAGCTATGAATAAAATCCATTAATCCTTCACTTCTCTTAAATGAAAAATGTTTTAAATTCAAAAGAACAAGAAGTACATAAATTTCGAAAATAGCTCTTGAATTTAGTTTAATTATATTAATGTGGTGACAATACTTTTTGTTTTCTGAATGAATGCTTAAACAGTGCATATGTCTTTTGATCTTGTTGTTTATGAATGTTAAAACTGTTGGCTCTTGAAAGAATGATGAACAAGGAGAAATGTTATTGATGATCTGAAAAATCATGAAATTGATTCTTGAAGCAAGAAAAAGCAGTGAAAAAGAAAGCTTGCGAAAAAAAAAAAAGAGAAGGAGCAATAAAAAAAGCCACGAGCCCTTAAAACCAAAAGGCAAGGGTAAAAAGGATCCAAGGCTTTGAGCATCAATGGATAGGAGGGCCCAAGGAAGTTAAATCCTGGCCTAAGCGGCTAAACCAAGCTGTCCCTAACCATGTGCTTGTGTCATGAAGGTCCAAGTGAAAAGCTTGAGACTGAGTGGTTAAAGTCGTGATCCAAAGCAAAAAAGAGTGTGCTTAAGAGCTCTGGACACCACTAACTGGGGACTCTAGCAAAGCTGAGTCACAATCTAAAAAGGTTCACCCAGTTATGTGTCTGTGGCATTTATGTATCCGGTGGTAATACTGGAAAACAAAGTGCTTAGGGACACGGCCAAGACTCAAAAAGTAGCTGTGTTCAAGAATCAACATACTTAACTAGGAGAATCAATAACACTATCTGAAATTCTAAGTTCCTAGAGAAGCCAATCATTCTAAACTTCAAAGGAAAAAGTGAGATGCCAAAACTATTCAGAAGCAAAAAGCTACAAGTCCCGCTCATCTAATTATAATTAATATTCATTGATATTCTGGAATTTATAGTATATTCTCTTCTTTTTATCCTATTTGATTTTCAGTTGCTTGGGGACAAGCAACAATTTAAGTTTGGTGTTGTGATGAGCGGATAATTTATACGCTTTTTGGCATTGTTTTTAGGTAGTTTTTAGTAAGTTCAAGCTACTTTTAGGGATGTTTTCATTAGTTTTTATGTTAAATTCACATTTCTGGACTTTACTATGAGTTTGTGTGTTTTTCTGTGATTTCAGGTAAATTCTGACTGAAATTGAGGGACTTGAGCAAAACTCTGAAAAAGGCTGACAAAAGGACTGCTGATGCTGTTGGAATCTGACCTCCCTGCACTCGAAATGGATTTTCTGGAGCTACAGAACTCCAATTGGCGCGCTCTCAATGGCGTTGGAAAGCAGACATCCAGGGCTTTCCAGCAATATATAATAGTCCATACTTTATTCGGAAATTGACGACGTAACTTGGCGTTGAACGCCAAGTTCATGCAACGCCAAGTTCATGCTGCTGTCTGGAGTTAAACGCCAGAAAAACGTCATGATCCGGAGTTGAACGCCCAAAACACGTCATAACTCGGAGTTCAACTCCAAGAGAAGCCTCAGCTCGTGGATTAATCAAGCTCAGCCCAAGCATACACCAAGTGGGCCCCGGAAGTGGATTTATGCATCAATTACTTACTCATGTAAACCCTAGGAGCTAGTTTATTATAAATAGAACATTTAACTATTGTATTAGACGTCTTTTTGACCACGTTACATCTTTGGTCTCAGTTTTTGTTTTATTCTTCATCCTAAGAGGCTATTGATCACGTTTTAGGGGGCTGGCCATTCGGCCATGCCTGAACCTTTCACTTATGTATTTTCAACGGTGGAGTTTCTGCACACCATAGATTAAGGGTGTGGAGCTCTGCTGTACCTCAAGTATTAATGAAATTCTATTTTCTTTTATTCAAATCTCTCTTATTCTTATTCCAAGATATTCATTCGCACCCAAGAACATGATGAATGTGATGATTATATGACCCTCATTATCATTCTCACTTATGAACGCGCGTGATTGACAACCACTTCCGTTCTACATGCAACAGAGCTTGAATGTGTATCTCTTAGATTCCCCAACAGAATCTTCGTGGTATAAGCTAGATAGATGGCGGCATTTATGAGGATCCGGAAAGTCTCACCTTGTCTGTGGTATTCCGAGTAGGATCCTGGGAATCCGGAAAGTCTAACCTTGTCTGTGGTATTCCGAGTAGGATTCCGGTAATGAATGACTGTGACGTGCTTCAGACTTGCAAGTGCTGGGCGTGATGACAAACGCAAAAGAATCAAGGGATTCTATTCCAGTAGGCGCAGGAACCAACCAGTGATTAGCCGTGCTGTGACAGAGCGCGTGAGCGTAGTTTTCACTGCGAGGATGGGATGTAGCCTTCGGCCAGGTGATGCCTCCAGACGATTAGCCATGCGAGTGACAGCCGCAGAGGACCATTTTCCCGAGAGGATAGAAAGTAGCCATCGTCGAACGGTGAATCCCTATACACAGCTTGCCATGGAAAGGAGTAAGAAGGATTGAGTTGAAGCAATAGGAAAGCAAGCGTTCTTGAGCCTTACAGTATCTCCATGCGCTTATCTGAAATTCCCACCAATGAATCTGCATAAGTATTCTATCCCTTTTATATCTTCTATTTTCTTATTTCTATTTTCGAAACCATAAACCCATTTAATCTGCCTAACTGAGATTTACAAGGTGACCATAGCTTGCTTCATACCAACAATCTCTGTGGGATCGACCCTTACTCACGTAAGGTTTATTACTTGGACGACCCAGTACACTTGCTGGTTAGTTGAACGGAGTTGTGAATTCAACCAGTGCCATAATAATGATTTCATACAAATTCAAAAGAATATGGATCACAATTTCGTCCACCAGTAATCCGTCACAGAATTCGACAGTAATTACCATCGGACGAAAATATCCGACGGTAAACATTTACCGGCGAGATTTATACCGTCCGATTTCTTCCGACGGTAAGATTTTGTTTGTTTTTTCGACGGAAAATTTGACTGTAGTCAACGTTTTTCTTGTAGTAATGTGTTATGTACAAACTTTTCTGTGTTATATGCAAATATTTATGTTCTATATAAAAAATTTTCTATATTATATCAATAAATTTGTGTTATGTGAAAATTTTTTTGTGCTATGCTGAAAAAAATTGTGTACTATCTAATATGCAGCACAGAAATATTTTGAGGACTATATACTCAAAATATTGACTCACTCAATTAACCAAATATATTTACAGTAAAAATTTGTGTTTCATATATAAATATTTATATGTTATATGCAAAAATTTCTATACTATATCGATAAGTTTGTGTTATATATAAAATATTTTGTATTATGCTTCAAAAATTCGGGTTATTTAATGTGCAACACATAAATATTTTAAGAACTACATACCCATACCCAGAACCAGAAATAAATTTATTCATTGGCCGCCAGTAGAGACAAATGCCCCTAAAAAGATTTAAAAAATTTCTGAGTAGTTCTTTAACACTAATAATTAATTACCCCACTACAACATTAATTTTTATCCCACTCTAATAAATTATTACCAAAATTATTTTGTTAACCTTAACTCTGATAAGATATTAAATTATTGTGTTAAACTAATTTCAAAATAAAGACGATTATTTTATTAAATTGTTTTAAAAATAAATTTAAAAGTAAAAAATAATAAAAACATAAAAAAATGAAAAATTAAAATAAATTATAGGCATCTAATTATTCTAATTTTTCAAATTCTTTAAATATCTAACATTCTCCCTCTTTTCAATTTTCTTTCTCTGTTCCATACTCTAGAGTTACTATTGTCGATGTCACTGCGGCGTTGTCCATTCTCTCCATCAATACTAAGTTAAATTTCTTAACGCTTGTGTTGCTGTCATTTTGCGTTTCTCTTTGAATTGCTATTCCATTCACTGTGTCTGTTGTGCTTCCTCTTTGCTGACGTATCTCGATTCTTCGTCTTTGCCTCTCACCGTTTTGTCATTGTTTCTCAAGTCTCGCCTCTGTAGTTTCAAGTCGCTTTAGACACCACACCTCTTCGGTTTTCAGGCTCTCGAGTCTGTTTCTCTTTCAATGATCTGCTTGGATTTTGCATTTTATTTAATAAAATGTGAGTTTTGAAGGATTACCATGTGTTCATAACACGCAGCGGAAGAAAAGAAAATAATTCTAAAGATCTATTTTGTGCTTAAACTTTATTCTAATAATAAATATATATTAGATCAAATCTAAATACCTGAGTACGCTAGTAAAAATATTTTTCTCCTTCGATGGTATGAAGGCGCTATGCATATCCACACCGAGACCAACTTTGCTGTCAACTCCTTGACCAATGGACATCTGATCTAAATTGAGAAACTTCTTGCAACTCTTTGCATGCCATAAAATTCTTCTGCAAGAATTAGGCTCACATACATTTATGTGCGTAGAGGTAAATGAATAAAATTCAACCCTTGTTTTTTATTCTCTTTTCCGTCACATTTCTCTACTCTTGTATATATAGTATGAAATTTGTTATTGATTTTAAATTTGAATATCAATTTAAATTTAAATCATATCTTAAAATTATAAATCCGAATCCTTCAAATTTATGAATCATATCATAACTCAATTTGAAACAGAATCAGTTAGGATCTCATCCAAATTTAGAAATAGAATAACTAATTATTCTCAAATCTAATTTAATATTCTCAATTATCATACTATTATTATATTCTTGGTGCTAGCAAAAAAATTATAATATTTCATTTGAATTAATATAATTATTTATTTGATCAAATCAAAATAATAATTAAATAATTATATAACAAATATTAGAACACTCGTTAGTGTGTGACCCCATAATTTCAATCAGGCACGGACCCAAGCATCATGGTGGGGGGCACTTGCCCCCACTCTGATTTGATAATTTTAAACAAAATTATATATATATATAATATGCCCCCATTTTAAATTTTAAATGACCCCACTACAAATAAACTAAGCCCAATTATTAAAAGCCTCAAATCCATTTTATCTTTCTATTATTTTGACTATTAATTAACCTAATTATATTTAGTCTTCTTCTATTCTCAAATTCTAGTCGTCACTCATTTATTCTCTTAAACCCTTTTCTTAGTTTCATATTTTCAATCTTCTTTTTCTATTCTTTATCTAGTGGTCATCTTCGCTTCATCAAAAGATAAATTTTAAATTCTCTATTTTGTTTTATATAGCTCTCTATGACTCTATGTATCTTTCAATTTCATTGTTTATCTTTTTTATATTTTCAATTGCAAATTTTAATTCAAATAATTATAATTTAGGTATTAATCTATTTTTTATTCTCTTCATGAATTTATATATTTTATTTTATTCTCAATTTAGTGATTCTTATTATTTATTTATTTATCTTTCGTTCTATTCTATTATATGTAATTATATTGCATATAAATTTTTTAAGTGAATTGATCAATTTACTAATTTAGATATATATATATATATATATATATATATATATATTAGAAATAGTAATGGAAAAATATTTCAAAAGAAAGCTACCACTAGAATCTGAAGTCACTCCATTAGTCTCTTCTAATAAAAAGAAGTTCTTAGAATTCAATGTGGAAAGTCTGGTAGCTGATCCTGGACAACGACCCAAAATTTCAAATTATGATCCAAATGACAGGGATGAAGTTAGACGAGCTTATTTGCAAAAAGGTGATTGTCAACCAAGAGAACATGATTTTCCACAAACATATTTTGGAACTTCTCTTCGTAGATTTAATGCTGATTGGTTTGATGAATTTGGCAATTGGTTGGAATATAGTATTTCAAAAGATGCTGTCTTTTGTCTCTATTGCTATCTTATAAAACCTGATGGTGCGAGTGGTGATGCTTTTGTAAAAGAGGGCTTTTCAAATTGGAAAAAGAAGGAGCGATTAGAAACACATGTTGAAAATCATGATAGTGCTCATAATCAAGCTCGAAGAAAATGCGAAGCACTCATGAAGCAAAAGCAACATATTGAAGTTGTTTTTCAAAAGCATTCAGATCAAGCTAAAAAAGATTACCGAACTACTTAACAGCAACAATTGAGTGCATTAGGTTCTTATTGCGACAAGGATTGGCTTTTCGTGGTGATGATGAATCGCACAATTCAAACAATCAAGGTAATTTTTTGGAGCTTCTTGACTTTCTTGCTCAACATAATACAGAGATTGATCGTGTTTTCAAAAATGCTCGTAGAAACCTTAAACTAGTAGCACCTAAAATTCAAAAAGATATTGTTAGAGCTGCTGCAAGTGAAACTACTAAAGTTATTATTGATGATCTTGGAGATGATTTATTTGCTGTTTTAGTTGATGAAGCTCGAGACATTTCTGTTAAAGAGCAAATGGCTGTTTGTTTGCGGTATGTGAATAAAGAAGGGATTGTAATGGAACGATTTCTTGGCCTTGTCCATGTTTCAAGCACAAATGCGTTGTCGTTAAAAGTAGCTTTGGAATCTTTATTAGCAAAGCATAGTTTAAGCTTAGCAAGAATACGTGGACAAGGTTATGATGGAGCTAGTAATATGCAGGGAGAATTTAATGGCTTAAAAAGTTTGATCTTGAAAGAAAATACTTGTGCTTTTTATGTTCATTGTTTTGCTCACCAACTTCAATTAGCACTTGTGGTTGTTGCAAAGAAACAGGTTGAAATTGCACTACTTTTTAATTTGCTTGCTAGTTTGTGTAATATTGTTGGAGCTTCTTGTAAACGTAAAGACATGCTTCGTGAAAGTCAAATGCAAAAGACCATTGTTGCATTACAAAACGGAGATGTTTCTAGTGGGCGTGGCTTAAATCAAGAAACAACATTGAAAAGGGCAGGTGATACTCGATGGGGCTCACATTATGGTACAATACTTAGCTTGATTTCTATTTTTTCTTCCGTGGTAGAAGTTCTTGAAGTGATTGAGGAAGATGGAAATAATCCTGAACAAAGAGCTGAAGCATGCCAATTATTGAATCATATTCAATCTTTTGAATTTGTATTCAATTTACATTTGATGAAAAGTATATTAGGAGTTACTAATGAGTTGTCTCAAACTCTACAAAGAAGTGATCAAGACATTATAAATGCTATGACATTGGTTAAAGTGTCCAAGCAATGATTGCAAAGTATAAGAGACGATGGTTGGTCCTCTTTGCTCAATAAAGTTTTACTATTTTGTGATAGTCACAATATTATTGTTCCAAATATGAATGACATATTTGTAACACAAGGAAGATTAAGGCGCAAAATCCAAGAAGTCTCAAACTTGCATCATTTTCAAGTTGAATTATTTTATCAAGTGGTTGATAGACAACTTCAAGAGCTCAACAATCGTTTTACAGAGGTAAATACCGAGCTACTTCTTTGTATAGCTTGTTTGAATCCAAGTGACTCATTTTTTGCATTTGATAAGGAGAAGTTGCTTCGTTTAGCTGAATTTTATCCACATGAATTCTCTTCTACTCAACTTTTGGCACTTGATAGTCAACTTGAGAATTTTATATTGGATATGCGTCTTGATGATCAATTCTCAAATATAAATGGAATCAGTGGACTATCTCAAAAATTAGTTGAGACAAAAAAGCATGTTGTTTATCCATTGGTGTTTCTTCTATTGAAATTAGCTTTGATTCTACCTGTGGCAACGGCATCAGTTGAGAGAACATTTTCTGCTATGAATATCATAAAGAGTCGACTTCATAATCGAATGAGAGATGAGTGGTTGAATGATTGTTTGGTTACATATATAGAAAGAGAGACATTCAATCAAGTTGATAATGAAACAATTATTCAACATTTTTAAAATATGAAAACAAGAAGAGAAATACCTTCAAGATTTAAAGCGAAGAAAGTTAGCGGCTAATGTAATTTTTTATTTTTTTAATTTGAATAATTAATGTGTATTTTTATATTTTTAAATTTAAATTAATATATCCTTTAATAGTAATGTGTATTATTTTTGCCCCCCAACATAAATTTTCTGGGTCCGTCAATAGTTTCAATACTAAGCGGATAGTAAATTAGTCGTATTAAATTTACTAATCAAGGTTGGCGTCTAGCAACACTCATCAACGACCCGATAGTATGAAGTAATATATTTTTACTAAGAATCTTAGAAGAACAAAGTATAATTCCTTCCATCTTTCCAGCTCTTGGTTAACCCTTAGAGTATGGTTTAATTGTCAAACTCTTAACTTGTTACCATTATTATAATGAACTGTGAATGACCTAAGAAACTCATTTCTTCATTCATTCAATCCCCTTAGCCAAGGTTTTATTCATCTCATTCATTATAATCATAGAGCTCAAACTCTTTACCGAGAGTTGACGGATTCTTTATTGACTAATCATTAATTCTACAATCATTTAAATCTTACCCAATATCCATTCAACTAGCACCCTAGGGTATTAGGTGTCCGGAATCAAAGTATAATAAATACGTTGTTAATTACTATGATAGTCGCAGGTCAAAAGAAACTCTATTACTATGTTCATCTTGAGAATATCCTATTGACAAATATGCGGTAATTATAACCATTAGGAATTCTCAGAGTGAGCTAGTTCAATGGTCATATCCCTATATACACCATCTATATATATATATATATATAATTTAATAAATGAGATCTATTAATCTTCATCCAATGAAGACCATTATATATATATTGATCTTTTCGGATTATTAATGTCCTTTTTAATAATCCTATGACTAAGAACAATTTAGATTAAATTATAAAAGATTTATCTCTCAATATTGTGATCACTATCACAATGATAAATCTCTAAATTTAATCAAGGACTTTATTATATTAACATTTTAATATAATAACAATAACAAATTATTTAACACGTGATTGATTAGATTGTGGTCATACTACTTATTCCCAACAATCTCCCACTTGCACGAGAGCCAATCATGATAGATTGGATCTTGGACATACTATTATCACAATAATCTTCCACTTACACTAGAGCCAATCAATCATATGTATAATTTTTCAATGCACATTTGTGTTTATCAAAACTTTTTTGACCTTAAACACCTTAGCTCTCGAGAACATGTGCTTGACTTTTTGCAAAATACACTTAGTGCATAATAAATATCACGTTTTCTCAAAACATGAAATCTTCTATTGTAATAGTGCATAATTTTATTTTAAAGACAATCCTTATTGAACATGATTATAAAAATCTAAATAACCATTAAATCTATCTTTATAGAATTGTATCATTATACAAATAGGCTACTTTTTTGAAAAGTTAGTTTGTACTCCCACTCTTTCTTTAAGATGGGATCCCTTTTCTAAAAAGGAGTTTAACCTCTTATTATAGACACTTTGTCATAAGAAGAGTGATAAAAAATAATCTCATTATTTCTTTAGAGTAATCAATAAATCTCATTTATTGGACCTAATATCAATTCTATTGTTGTACAATCTCTTAACACATATAAGACATCTCCAAACTCTAATGTTCTTGAGTTTCAGCTTATGCCTTTTCCATATCTCATATGGGTAAAAAATTGATTTAATGAGAAATTTATTAATTTAGCAACATTTCTAAAATATAGTCCAAATATTTAACAAACAATAATCCTCAATTAAATCAAATTCTATGTTTCTTTAAACATGATAGAGTATATAGAGTACTAATATTTGTACATTGAGAGAATCCCATTCTCTATTAAATAAAATATCAATTAGATGTTAGAGATTTTACTTTAAGCTCTTATAATAAAAATACTCAATGTCTTTATTATTGGTCAAACCAACCCTTAAGAGCAAGTTTGATACGCATTCTCAATACTCATATTGAGTTTTTCCAAAAAGACCACAAACCTTAATCATATTAGGGCCAATTATAAATTGTTTGTGACAAAATAAATCTCTAAAATTGCTTGTAAAAATAATTCTCGCTAAAGTCATTTGGCTAATGGCATTCCAACTTCTAAAGTTGTTTAATTCAAAATATATTGCCCAATACTCTCACTAGTTTAAATAAAATCTTTGATAGTCATACTATCTTACTTTAGACACCATACATCTTATCAAGATGTTCAATAATAAATAGTGGGTATGTGCCTTTAAAATTAGAACTCATGGTTGTCAAAACAACCTATATTATAGTAAAATAATATTTTAGATACTTCACAAGTACTGACTATTCCATCACCAATTTTATTGGACAATATTATTTCAATAGGATTATCATGTCCATAAAACTCTTTTATACATAAGAACAATTCTCAATGTATAGCCACTTTATTACTTTCAAGTATGCGATACGAAAGATGAACATATTTAAAAATTTAAAATATGAAAGTAAATGAAGAAATCTATATTTATAGCAAAATTATTTAGAATCGTGAATGAGTACTTTGGTTGTCAAGTTTTTACTCATACCTATTCCAAATAAACATGATTAAATTGTATCACATACAATTATAATCCCAAATAATTATCTGGTTGTCAGAAAATTATTTAACTGAATTATATTTTATACCCCTAGGTTGTCTAGATTCAAGTATAAAATTAATTCTCCTTATATATCATCGTATGTATAAATAAATTCTATCTTTGAGTACAAGTCTCTTAGTTGTCAGGTTGTTCCTTGTAAACAAGAGATAAATTTATTTTTGACAATATCCTAACTTTTAGGATTTATCTCAATTGTTAGAGAATTTCTACCGGTATTCATGAATTAAATTTTATACTCCCAGGTTGTCTAGGTAAAAATATAAAATTAAATCCCTAATACATCAAATGTATATACTGATTATTATCTTGAAAATAAAATTTCTGGTTGTCAGGGCGCTCTTTATAATCAAGAACATTAGAAAAACTAATTTCTAAAATTATAGTGTTCAAAATACATCAATCAAATCAAAATTTGATTTTTCATGTACTAACATTTAACATTAAAAATTATCAAATCAAATTTGACCTTTATATATACACTTATATATATAAAAAAATGAACAAAAGATATTTTACATCTTATTCCTTTTATTGTGATAAAAATCACAATAAAATTTAATATATAAATAAAATCAAACCAAATATTTGATTATAAATATAACTTTTATATTAAAAGAATGATAATTTAATCACAATTAAATAATTAAAATAAATTAACTATTAATTTATTAGAAAATCATCTCAATGGAAATAAATACATCATATGCTTAAAAATAATTTGAATTAATCCTATTAATTCACAAACTTTAAAAAAATAGGAATAAAAATTTAAACACAAAAAAGACAAAGTTCTGATACCACTGAATGATTATCATGTGTTCATAACACGCAACGGAAGAAAAGAAAGTAATCCTAAAGATCTATTTTGTGCTTAAACTTTATTCCAATAATAAATATATATTAGATCAAATCTAAATACCTGAGTACGCTAGTAAAAATATTTTTCTCCTTTGATGGTACGAAGACGCTATGCGTATCCACACCGAGACCAACTTTGCTGTCAACTCCTCCAATGGACATCTGATCTAAATTGAGAAACTTCTTGCAACTCTTTGCATGCCATAAAATTCTTCTGCAAGAATTAGGCTCACATACATTTATGTGCGTAGAGGTAAAGGAATAAAATCCAACCCTTGTGTTTTATTCTCTTTTCCGTCACATTTCTCTACTCTTGACATACATATATATAGTATAAAATTTGTTATTGATCATATCTTAAAATTATATAATTGTAATTTTGGACATAGTTGGCTCATGATTTTGGACAAAAATTTTATGAATTGTGATTTTGGACATAGTTGGCTCATGATTGGTTTGTTAATGTTATCCTATAATTGCTAATTTTATCTCATGATTGATTTTGATATAGTTGGTTTATTAATTGGGAAATGTGAATTGTGATTGAATTAGGATATTCTTCTCATGATATAATTGCTAATATAGTTTTACTAATCTGTTTATTAAATTGTTTGTGTATATTGACTTATAATTGAATTTGGATATTGTTCTTTGTTGTTATTAAAAATTAATTTAAATAACTTTATGTTTGTGTGTATTGACTTATAATTGAATTAAGAAGGATATTGCTCTTTATTGTTGTTGGAAATGAATTTGAATGACTTATATTTGTGTGTATCGAATTATAATTGAATGAGAAAAGATATTGTTCTTTAATTTGTTACTGCTAGTAGAAATTAATTTGAATGACTTATATTTGTGTTTATTCACTTATAATTGAATTAAGAAGGATATTGTTCTTTGTTATTTATTATTATTTTGAATCATTATTTTAATTTGTTGGTTAAATAATTCGGAGTGTAATCATATTTTATAATAATATGGTATAATTGTAAAAATTATTATCATTTTATGTATATTTTATCTTCTAGTATCAAAATTTTTTAAATTTATCACTGTCTAAAATATTAATTCATTCAATTAACAAAATATATTAGCAGCAAAAATTTATGTGTTATGTATAAAAATTTGTGTGCTATATATAAATATTTGTGTGCTATATCGATAAATTTATGTTATATGTAAAATTTTGTGTTATGCTTTATAAATTTGTATGTATTATCAATAAGTTTCTATGCTCTTCAACAAAAATTTATATGCAACAAAAAATACGAGAAAAAAAAGTGTTGATATATGCTTACATTTTTTTTTTCACCGGACTTGCACTAATTTAATTGGACTTCGTTACAAAAATGATTATACTTATAGTATCATCCAATATTTTATTATTAGTATTGTTAACAAAGAAGATCTTTTATATATTTTTTTAATTTTAGTAAAAAAAAATAAATTGTAATATTTAATAAAGTATTATTATAAAAGATTTATTGTAACCATTCTTAAAGTATTATTATAGAGATATATTATGATATTTTAAGTGTTATAAAAAAATATTTAATATTATTTTTTTAGTAATATAGAATATATTTAATATTTATTAAAATATTGTTAATATAAATAAATAATATTTTAATATTATTTAGTATATTTTTTAAATGTTAAAAAAATAGAGATATAGTAATAAATTCCATTCTTTCTAGAAGCAAAGGAAAGAGAGAGAGAACTTTTTCTCTTCCACGCAATTAATGACTTTTGATTTTATTTGGCCTCCTTTAAATTTTTATGATGATTATTTTTTTTTTTTAAGTTAGGAGTGAGATTCGAATTCAAGATATTTAGATAAAATTAAAAATAAAAAATTATATTATTTGAATTATAATTTATTAGTATTATAATGATTAATTTATTATTTATATAAAAATATTTTTATATAAATATACCAATTTAAATATTGATGTGTATTACATTAAACAAATGTTAAATTATGTGAGGATATTTTTAGTAAATAAAATTATTTTTTACTTTTATATTAATAGTAGAAAAAAATATAAAGAAATTATATAATTAACTATTTTAGAGGGATTAATATTTTTTAGGTTTAATTATTTTGTTAGTAGTTGTTATAATTTTATTAAATTTTTAATTAAATATTTATAAATTTAAAATTTGTACTTGATTTTTTATATTAGATAATATTTTTTTTAATTTAATAAAATTATAGAGATAAAAACAATTAAAATAACTAAAATGAATACAATTAAAACAAAAAATTAAAAACATCATAATCAAGATCTCTTAAATTTTTGTTCTGTTGTACTAAGAAACTGAATTTTATTTTTAATCAATAATTAATAAAAAAAATAGTAAATGAGCAAGTATTAAAATTTTGAATTCATCTTATAAAATAAAGTTATGAAAAATAATGTAAAATGATTTATTAATTTAAAAAAACATAATTTCAAAAATATTATGTATACATTAACTATTAATTATTATATATTATATATAATTTAATTTATTTTTAATATATATTTTATACCAATGATTAATTTTAATGTATATTTAAAATAATTTTCGATCTTCCCATTCTTTCCGCAATGAAAAACTTGCCACGTCGGTAGTGATTATTGACGATAGAATATGCTGTCAGTTATCACCCTCTATATATTGGTCTTACCATTGCATATATTTTCTATATCTGCCTCTTTAGTTCATTGCTCAGATACATATAGTGTACCCTAGCTAGCACTTTGATTTATTAGTTCCCATCTACTATTTGAAACATGGAAGATTACATCTTCAAAACCATGGGTGGCTGTTTTAGTTTTCTAGTTTTGTATGGTGTGATTAAACTAGTGCATGAGATGTGGTGGAAACCAAGGAGAATGGAGAAAATGTTGAGGCAGGAAGGGATAAGAGGCTCTTCATACAGAGTCATTAATGGAGACATATCAGTGATGAATAAGTGTGACCAGGTGGCAGCTTCAAAGGCTATCGCTCTCAACCACCAAATCGTCCCTCGAGTCTTTCCTTTCTATCACAACATGATTCAGCGATATGGTATGTATAACAAGCTTCCTTCTAAATACAAGGGTTTTTTTTTTTTTTTTTTTTTTTTAATCAAGGTTCATGTTAATTTACTAAAATTTGTTTTCGGTCGTTCCAAACGTTTCATTTTTAAAATTTTTTACAAATCCAAATTAATTTTCAATATTATCCCATTCATTCTTGTCATTATTGATCTTTCTTTATCCCCAAAATAATTGTAGCTAGAATAAACATTTCAAGTATTGTTTCAGCTAGTAAATTTTTAATATTCCTATGTCAAAAGAAACTTATGTTTATCAAAATAAAAAAAATCATATATATGATAAGAGCAGATAAATAATAAAAAAGTAAAATAGTTTCTTTAATTTTTCCTTCCTTTTTTGCTCCTTCCTCTTCTTTATATTTATTTCTATATTTCTAAATAATTTAATTATGGCGAAAATGAAGAGGAATAAAGAAGAGAAACAAAGAAAAACGAAATAAAAAAAAAAAGAAAATACACAAGAACTTTTTCAAAAAATTGTGTTAATTTTGTGATAAACACAATTTTTTTTTACCATCAACACAAAAGCTTATTTAGAGAAAATTAAACACAAAAAAGTAAATACAAAATATGAGATTAAAACATAGAAATTTTATAACTATAAACACAGATTTTTTTAAAGGTAAATATAATTTTTTTTAAGGTGAACATAATCTTTTGAAGAGAAATATATAAGAAATCAACATAAAAATTATTGATGATAAATGCAGAATTTTATGACAATTAATATAAATATTTTAAAAATAAATATACAAAATTTTTTAGAGAAATATAAGAAGCAAACATAGATATTTAGTTATTTACACAAAAGTTATTTGTTTTATAATAAATACAAAAAACCTTAAGATGATGATAAACAAATTTTTTTTTAATCTAAACATTTTTTTACTATTTATTTGTCCATTCTCAATTGAAAGGTCTTCTTATCACGATTAATATATATTTTTCTCTGCAACATGTACTAATTAGCAACATTATATATTCAGTTCATTCAATTGATCCATAAAACTCTCTAAAAAAATAGTGGTGTTCTAATGCTAAATTTTGTACTCATGACAAAAGTAGTCAATCAAAAAAAAAAAATAGAAAATAGAAAACATATTTAAATAGACAATCGTAGTAAGAGGTAGGAGAGGTTGAAATGATTTTGGACTTGTTTATTAAGAATTTAGTTATTTTGTGTTTTAAAAAATATATTTTAAATATATAATAACAACATTTTTTTATGTTTTGATATATTTCATACATTAGAAATATATAAAAAGGTTTTTTAAAAAGTTTTAATAAACTACTTTATATATTACTGGTCTTAAAATGTGTTTTAAAGAACATATATATTAGCAAGATCTTAAGTTCTTTAACTACCAAAATTGTTAGATGAAAATATAAAATAAATTTATTTGTGAGAGAGAATGTAAAACTCTTTGAAAAGAGATAATGAATGCGATATTACAAATTTATTGATTGGACCTAGTCACTAAAATCTTTTGGTAATGCCGCACAATATCCTTTTAACTACAAAAATATTGGATAAAAAACTAGGAGTATAATTTATTTATGAGAGAGAATGTAAAATTCATTGAAGAGAGATAATGAATTCTATATTAAAAGGATTAAAGTTAGGAGGCGTTTCAGGTATATATCCCCTTTTTTTTAGAAGTTTGAATTTTGAAATGTCATGAATGAATAATTTTTTGGTTAATCATTTGTTTTTTAGTGAGATAGTAATTGACAATATTATTCTTGTGAAAGCTTTAATTTGAAGGACGAAAGGGACTACCGCAATACACTGGCTGAAATGTTAATTAGAGACATAAAAATTTAGATTGTAGCTATTTTTTTTTTCTTTTTTCACCATTATTATTGCAACATATGTCATCTCATGGTTCTTATTTATTGATGTTCAATAATAAAAGAATAATCTATACATTCAAATATTTTATTAACTAAATCTAATCAAATTAGTCTAATATAATAAAAATTAATTATGATTAATATCATTTTAAATTTTATTATTTAACTTAGATAAACTTGATTTATAAAAAGACTTAAATATATAACATTACTTAGGGGTGACAAACGGGACTAAATCCATCAGATTGACCTGCGTAATCTGCCTAAAAAAAATAGGCCGTGCTGAAAATTTGAGAACACCATACTTAAAAAATTCGCCTAACCCGCAATACTTAAACCGTGGACTTTGGCGGGGCGCACTTTTTCAGTGGGCCCAATGCTTTTTTTTGGCTAGGGACGTTTTTACAAAAAAATTTGATTTTATGATTATGTTTATTATATATTTATAATTATAAAAACTTTAATGTTTGTGAATTTATAAATTATAATTTTTTATATCTTTAAAAATTATAAATTTATCGAAATAATTGTAGAATTATTTACATTATTTAATATTTAATGTTAAAGAAAAGAGAAATTTGGCGGGCCAAGTCCGCCAACCCGCTATTAGACAGGATGAGAGGAAGTTTTAGGATCACTTCTTTAGAGTAGCGGAATGGGCTTTTGGTGGAGTGGGCTAAACCATTTACCACTCCTAACATTACTCATAATAAAATATTAAAATCCAAAAAATGTGATTAAAAAAAAAGTTTATTATATTTATTTTGTACTCTTAAAACACGTATTAAGATTATAAAATAAAAAAATTATTAAAAACATAAAAAATTTAAACTTTTAATGCATTTATTTTATATTTATTAAATAAAAATATTTAAAACTTTTCACTGATAATAAACTTATCATATATCTTTATAACACGTATTAACCAAATTCGTAAGTAAAATATATTTTTTTATTACGTCTAACTCGGTAACTCTATTTTTTTTTTCATGTCATTCTCTACTTTCAATAATTTCATATTTTTTTCACAATTCCTAAAATTAAAATTATTTGACATTAGTTGTTTTTACAATCAATATATTTTTAAAAAAAAATTATTACTGCTCTAAAACTTGTACTACATGTATTCTCTTAGAAATTAGAATTAATATTTATTTTTCTCAATAAACACTATCTCTATTTTGGATTTATGCCGATAAAATCACTAAATTTTATAATTACTAATATTCGTTATCTTCTATTACATTTATTTTTCTAATTTCTTACAAAAATATGCAAAGAATAAAATATTTTTTTTTGTTCTTAATTACCGTATATTATAACAACATCACAAACAATATTATACTTGAATATTAATATTTATACCTCTCATAGAAATAATTTAACTGATCTTTCGTAAAATTTTGGCCTACTTTCACCAAAAAAAGTATAAACTAAAAATTTTAGTTGATCAATTTAGACGACTCTTTTAAAAAAATATTTTCAAACTAATAATATATTTTATTGATCTTGACTTAGTTCGTAAAATAATTTTGTTCTTATATTATGTTTGTAAAATAATTTTTACTATGATATAATAATAATTAATAATATATACTTAATGACCATCATAGACGATTTACTATTATTGGTAATATTATTTTTATAATTTAAAATTTAGGAATAGAAGAAATTTCAAAAATAGTCTTTACAGTGTTATAACTTGTAAAGGAAATATTTTGCAAAGTATTTTTTAAATAATTATAAAAATAATAAAATTGTCAATAATAATTGACAAATTTAAAGTACATATATATAATAGCAAAAAATATAAATAGTCGTAATATGAATGATTAAGTACATGTATAATAATATTTATAAACGTTATTTTCAAAAATATAAACTAGATAAAAACGATAACATATATAATATAAAAATACATTTAGAAAATTTAAAAATAATAATATAAAGTATTATTACCATAAAATGACATAAAAGAAATAATATATTACAAAATCAAGAGTTTATTTGTCTAAAAAATAAAAATTAATGGCTTAGTTGGTATTCTTATTTGGTGAATACTATCATAAGAATTTTATAATTATCTTTATGTAAATATGTATTTTTTTATTATTAGATGATGAATTGTAAGATTTGATTTAATATGTTATAAAAGTGTTATTTTTTTTAGAATGCAGCTAAATAAATAAAATACACTTTTAATACAAAGTCTTTCATAAAAAAATATTTTTAACATTTTTATTTAAGCAGGTGTCTTCACATTTTATCTTTGGCCTAAAACATCTTTCTATGCACAACAGATAAATAAATAATTAATTAATTTTTTTGTTGGTATTCAAATAAATAATTAATTTAAGAGAATATTTTTAACTCTTTTTTTTTTTGTATGAGCCCATAAAATACCTTCTCAATCCATGATGATATTAACTAACTCACCCCTTTAAAGTCACACATGCACGTTATGTCAATCTATTAGATTAAGGATAATAGTGACATGTTTACATTTACAAAATCTGCAACATCAGATTGCAGTTACAGCTCATTCATACAGCTCTTTTTGCACATATTCACATAATGCATATTTTTTTTACATCTGAACCGATATTTTTTTTTATATATTAAATCTGAATGACTCTAAATCATAGCGAGCACACACAATTGAGAGAATGTAAAATTTATTGAAGAAAGGTAATCAAATTTGAAATTACAATTTGACCTAAAAAGATTAGAGGTGACGTCATTTCTTCGTTATAAAATTTATTGAAAAAAGGTAATCAAATTTGAAACTACAATTTGACCCAAAAGGATTAAAAGTGACGTCATTTTTTCGTTATCTAGAATTGAGTTTGAGAGTTTGCATGTAGGGGAAGTTTCACTAAGTTGGTTTGGAAGATTCCCAAGACTCATAATCGGAGACAACGAACTTGTTCGATCGATTTTATTAAATAAGAAGGGTCACATTAGGAAGCCGCCACGTAGCCCCCTTGTTAAGCTCCTTGGCATTGGATTAACTTCGCTTGAAGGTGATATTTGGACTCAGCGCAGAAAAGTCGTAACTCCTGCATTCCTCCACGACAAATTGAAGGTACTAATTAATATTATAATATAACTAATGTTGGTCAAATAATTAGTTCATTAGCTTATTTAAGTAATTATTGGAATTCAAATTTTGTCTTATCTATATATCAACCTATTTAAAGTGACAAACTCTTAAATAGATGACATAACATAAGAAATTAATAATGCAATTTTAATGTGTTAAATATAATTATAGGCATTGGTTCCGTCTACGTTTCTACATAGCTGTAGTGCCATGATAGATCGGTGGCAAAAGCTAGTGGAACACAAAGGATCTTGTGAGATTGATGCAAGTTCAGAATTCGATGTTCTCACGGGCGATGTTATTGCTCGAGCAGCTTTTGGAAGCAGCTACCAAGAGGGAAAGAAAATCTTTGACCTACAACATGAGATTAGATTCCTAGTCAATGAAGCTGCCAACGCCATTTATATCCCAGGCTTCAGGTATGAAGGAATGGAATTAATGAATGAGATAACTAACAATTAATAGTTAATATTATTATTATTATTATTATTATTTGTGTGTGTAGATTTATACCAACACAGAAGAACAAGAGAAGGTACGATCTGGATGTTGAAATCAAATCTATATTGATGGATATGATTGAGAAGAAAGGGCATGCAATTAAGGACGGTAAAATAGAAGGCAGTGATTTGTTAAGTCTTCTACTAGAATTTAAACAACACAATAATTCTCTCACAAATGAGGATATAATCGAAGAGTGCAAGTTGTTCTACTTTGCTGGCCACGTCACCACATCCAATCTACTTGCGTGGACTATGGTGTGTTTGTCTATGGATCCTTTCTGGCAAGAAAAGGCAAGAGATGAGGTACTTCATTTGTTTGGTAAAAGAGCCCAACTTGATTTTGAAGACATAAATCGCCTCAAGATTGTAAGTTTTCTCTTTAATAATTTTGTTGCAAAAGGTTTAACAAAAATGCTATTCATAGAATATAAACTAAAATCAATCACTTTATATTTATTTATAATTATATATTATTTAATTTATTTTTAATATATATTTTATTTTATTAATTAATTTTAATATATACTTAATCTGATTAAAGATATAATTATTATAATATCTTATAAATTTATTAAAAATAGATAAAATAATACAAAGATATATACAATATGATGTGATTAATTTGATGATTGATTAATTCTTGTGTTCATGAAATATTTGTGTTATTTCTTATGTTATACAAAATAACTGATTTTTAATACAAATACTTAAGACCTATTTAAAGATCTATTTAAAATGTGTGAATTATTTTCAGGTGGCAATGATATTGAAGGAAGTTTTGAGACTGTATCCACCTCTACCAATTTTGTACAGATACACTAAGTGTGAAACGAAAATAGGGAACATGACTATTCCAGCAGGTGTTGAACTTGTTCTACAAGTGTTGCATATTCATCATGATAACAAATATTGGGAGAAGGCAGAAGAGTTTAATCCAGCAAGGTTTGCTGATGGGATTTCAAATGCTTCTAACGAAGATCATGCTGCTTTTTATCCATTTGGATGGGGTCCAAGAATCTGTGTTGGACAAAACTTTGCATACTTGCAAGCAAAGATGGCACTCTCTAAGATTCTTCAAAATTTCTCGTTCCACCTCTCACCCTCTTATTCACATGCTCCATCTAACTATCTTACTCTCAAGCCAATACATGGAGCTCCCGTTATTATTCATCGCATTTCAGACTCTTAAAGAAGCGAGTGGAGAAGAAAGAAGTGAAAAGGAGGAAGAGAAAAAAGAAGTATAGTGAAAATTTAATTCTCTTTAAGGTATTTGAAAGAAGAAAATTTATGAAGGAATAAGAAATTAATATAATAATTTATGTTCTCGTTTGTTTGGAATAAAGTGTGAAAACAAATAAATAATTAAGTATAAAAATGTTAAATTTGTCCTTCAAACTATATTGTTAATAACTATGTTTTAATTAATATAATATCTTATTTTTAACATTTTGTTGTACAAATACATAATAATCCATTTTAATATAAATGTTAATGTTATAAAATTTAAAATATATATGTTCATACCTGTTCCAAAACATAAAAGCTAGATCCAATAAGAATAAAAGGTCCGATCTAAAGGGATAGTCTCCACCATATATCCGACCTCTTTAAGGAGATCGAATAGAATGAAGGGAGTCCAGTTCTACTTGTTCATATAAGTAAATGTCTCCTCGAATCTCTCCAACTATCTCTATCTTTCTTAAAAGATAGATCCTAATAAACTCTCAAAATAAAGGAAATGGATATCCATCAATAAAGTGGAACTACTCTAACAAAGGTAGTTATTAGCTCTATTATAAATATACAGCCACTTTTCAGGTATAAACACATTCTAATTTACTAAAATCTGCCTAAAATCTTTGCTAACTTAAGTATTGGAGTCTCTTGCAGGTACCACCTTTATCTTCTTACAAAAAACTCAAACAGTAGCACCTCAACACCAAATAAGTCAGATACTACTTCAGAAAAATTTTAAATCTCACGTCTAGACCCAACATTTCTATAATCCTCAGAATAATATATATAATCAACTTTCTTCCATTTCTCTTTATAACGGGAGAGAAACTTTTTTGAGTGGATTTCACTATTCTTTTTTATACTTTTCTTTTAATTCCCTTCCAACCAAAGAAAATTGACTCCATTTCTCTTTTATTTCTCTCTCAACTACTAATTTCTTTCCTATTTCCCCTCAAACAAACAAACTAAGTCTTAGTTTTCCTTTAATACAAAGTAATTGTAGCATGCATTATTTAATTCCCTCATTTATTTATTTTGCCGCCAACTTCTCTTAGACTTTTGTAGTGGTGTTTTATTTATTTATTTATTTATTTGTATTTTTTTTTTTTTGGTCGATAGATTGGACAACCCCCAATCCTAAGTTACACAACATACACCCACTCACACACACTAAAGGTTCTATCACTACCCAGCTATAGTTGGGATTCGAACCTGAGATGTAGCTTCTGTGAGGCCAACATATTGGCCATTGGTGCAATGCCTCGGCCACTATTTATTTGTATTAATGTACCGGTGTTTTATTTAATAACCCAATATCCAACTGTGGCCCAAATTTGATAAAGAATGTAAGTAATGGAGTCCAATGTGTTAAGTTTAAATATTGTAAAAATGAGGCCTGTGATAAAGATAACTCACTCCATATTGGAGAGATTTCTTATAACCCTTGATGCTCAGAATAATATGAAACTATGCACCTTCAAGAATAAAAGGTTGCAACCCAACCCATGAACAAAAAATATAAAAGAATAAAAGGTTGCAGGTGTGAATGGACATAACTGTTAGATTTATTGGCCTGCATGCAGCTGTATTCGAGTTCGAAATAGGGATTGTAATGGGGCTTCGTTGGGGCGGGGACCCCTCCTCCATTTTCTATCCCAGTAAAATGTCTTTTGTTCTCGTCTCATTCTCATTACAGGTCTATATTTATTTTTTTTTTCGCTAGGAAGGCGAATATCTGTAGGTATCTATGGATTTTTAATTTTTTTTTTTAAATTATCACAATCATAATAAATTTAATATAATTTAACTAAATGTATCAAATTAAAATACAATTAAACAAAAATCCAAAATAATCAATATACACACAAAATCTTCAACATACAAATTAAAATATAATGACACAAATTTAAAAAATTAGTTATTGTAAATTTAAATATTATACATAATTAATTTGTTCCTTTATAAAACTTAAAAAAAAAATAAAAACAAAGACCATTAAACATACACTTATATAAAAAAATTTAAGTAATTTTTTTTGGGAATTTCATGGGTCTTTGTGGGACAGGTACCTCAATCTCCGCCCCCAATTTATTTGTGGGGGCGGGTCTCCGTTCTGTGGAGATTTTACGAGTCTCTATTTATTCGAGGTACCTTGTTCTGCTCCTTTTTTCACCCAGCCTTCTTCTCTTCATTTTCAAAATTTTGGGGTTTTAGTATCGAAAAATTGAATCATTTTGATGGTTTAAGTGAACTCTAGTAGTGAGTAACCTCTGGATTTCGTCAAAAACACCAGTGGGTATGGTAAGAACCATTGAATCCTTGTAAATTATTGAATTTGGTAACCCTATGTTGATTATAATGAAATTGTGTAGTATTAGATTAAATTATATGAATTGAAATCAAATTGGTAGATGTTGAATGCTTGATTTGAGCTTTGGAAGCTAAAAATTCAATTAGTGAGGAGTTTGAGGCTTAGAGCTTGTGGAGGAGAGGATTTTGAGGTGTTCTAAGCTCAGGGAGAAATCGGCCAAGGTATGGTTTTGGTTTCTCATAGTTAATGTATAATGTTACGTGAAAACTTATGCTAGTAGACTTTAAGATAGGAATGAATTGAATGAATTGTTGATTGAATTGTATATGTGGTATATGAATTGTGAATGAAGATTGAATGAGTTTGTATGTGTTGGAGTATGATTTTGATGATTATAAAATGATGATGATTATTGATGTTGATAAGGATTTATGGAGATTGTGATATTGGTAAGAATTGTGAATGGTGGATCGTAGATTGAATTGAGTAATTAGTGTGGATTGATTGAGACATGATGGAGGGGGAATTGGTATTGATTTGGTTATAGTTGAAATGACTTTTGGATTGAGAATTTTGGAAAATTTGAGGTTTGGTGTTTTTGGATAAAAATTGATTTTTGATCAATCTCGGCGGGGCATAACTTGACTTTTGGACCCTCAAATTTTGTCAAACTTGTCTTGAATAAAAATTGGGTTTGTGAAATTTACAACGTTTGAAGAATGGACTAAAAATGATTTTTAACAAAAAATTATGCATGTTTGAAGTTGGGTGTGTAAAATTAATTTCTGCAGACTTAACAGCTTTTTTCTGAAAAACACAAGGCATGCATACGCAGAAACATGCATGCGTACGCGAGAATTCTCTCTGTTCAACACACTCATATATGCATGAGGTGGATACGTATGCGCGACTTTGTCAATTTTCACACTCATGCGTATCATCCGAATACTCCGTGTAGAGCTGAATTGGGTGTATGCTATTATTATGGTGGAGCCGGGCATCTGTCCTAGAATTGTCCAAAATTGAAGACTTAGGAAGCTGGGAGAGCTCAACAGCAGGGATGCGTGTTTACTATAACGGCGGATGGTGTTGAGAAATAATCCACTATGATTAGAGGTAATTGTAAAATTGAAGACAAAATCTTAATTACTTTGTTTGATACTGGGGCATCACATTCATTCATACCGTTTGAGAAAGCTAGTGAGTTAGGATTAAAGATAACTATGTTAGCTTATGACTTACAAGTACATATTCCTGCCTCTAAGGCTGTCGTGACTAGGTTAGACTGTCAATAAGCCATGTTTCGAATCAAATACCGAACCTTTGTCTATGATTTAATTTTCTTGCCGATGACTGGACTCGATCTAATTCTAGGTTTGGATTGGTTGTCAAAGCATCACGTACTACTTGATTATTTTGAACGGTCAGTTCAATTTATGTCTGAAAGGTCAGAAAGACCGGTGGTGGCAAATGGATATTATCTTAATTCTGTTATGGTGAACTGTAGTGGGAGTAAGTGTCAGGATTTCATGCTATTAGCTGCAAGTGTGTTGGGTGATGAATAGATTTTAAATCAGATTTCGGTTGTAAGTGAATTTCTTGAGGTATTCCCTGAAGACATACATGAATTTTCTCCTTCGCAAAAAATTGAGTTTGCGATTGAGCTGGTGCTTGGAGCCGAACCAATTTCTATTGTGCCCTATCAAATGTCGCCCTTGGAGTTGGCTGAACTTAAAGCTTAGCTGGAGGAATTAATGAGTAAGAACTTCATTCGGCCAAGCGCGAGAATGAAGAATGATGTGGTGTTGCATGTTTCAAAATGTTTGACCTACTAGAAAGTAAAGATTGAGCACCAGAGATCATCCAAAACCTTACAACCTTTGGAGATTCCACAATGGAAGTGGAAAGGTATCGCCATGGACTTCGTGTCAGGATTGCCGAGGACTAGGATAGGATTTGATGCAGTCTGGGTAATTGTGGATCGATTGACGAAGTCTGCTCGCTTTTTGCCTGTCTGGATAAAATGTACCTTAGAGGAGTTAACCCGTTTGTATATTAAAGAGATTGTGAGACTGCATGGTGTGCCTACAACCATAGTTTCTGACAGGAATTCTCGGTTCACTTCAAGATTTTGGGGGGCTTTTCAAAAGGCGTTTGGGACACGATTATGTTTAAGCACTGCTTATCACCCGCAGACAGATGATTATGTTTAAGCACTGCTTATCACCCGCAGACAGATGGATAATCAGAAAGAACCATTCAAACCTTAGAGGATATGCTGAGAGCGTGTGTATTGGATCTACCGAGGAGCTGGAAGCGGTATATGTCATTAGTAGAATTTGCGTACAACAACAGCTATCATGCGAGCATTAGGATGGCTCCATATGAGGTGCTATATGGAATAAAATGCCAATCTCCCTTTTGTTGGTACGAAGCGGGTGGATAAAGTATTTTGGGCCCTGACCTGATAGCAGAGACAACCGAGCAGATTAAGCAAATACAAGCTAGAATTCTCACTGCACAAAGTCGTCAGAATAGTTACACGGATCTGCGGTAGAAGCCGTTGGAATTTAGTGAAGGAAACTCTGTATTTCTGATGGTTACACCAACTAGGGCATCAGCCGGGCGATAATGACTAAGAAGTTAAACCCTAGGTACACTGGACCCTTTGAGGTATTGAGCCGGATTAGACCAGTGGTCTATCAAGTAGCCTTACCACCACACCTTTCAAACTTACATGACGTCTTCCATGTATCCCAACTCCATAAATACACTCTAG
Source organism: Arachis stenosperma (assembly GCF_014773155.1). Taxonomy (NCBI): domain Eukaryota; kingdom Viridiplantae; phylum Streptophyta; class Magnoliopsida; order Fabales; family Fabaceae; genus Arachis; species Arachis stenosperma. The sequence goes on along the minus strand of NC_080386.1, from coordinate 114,267,093 downwards.
ATACAACTCGTATCTTAGAACCTGAATTGATTCAGCTAAAGAAAAATCTAACGTTTCAAGTGATTCTGGTTCAAATTGACGATGTCAGCGTTGAGAAACTCTGAGGAAAGTGATGAGCGGATAATTTATACGCTTTTTGGCATTGTTTTTATATAGTTTTTAGTAAGTTTGAGCTACTTTTAGGGATGTTTTCATTAGTTTTTATGTTAAATTCACATTTCTGGACTTTACTATGAGTTTGTGTGTTTTTCTGTGATTTCAGGTAAATTCTGACTGAAATTGAGGGATTTGAGCAAAACTCTGAAAAAGGCTGACAAAAGGACTGCTGATGCTGTTGGATTCTGACCTCCCTGCACTCGAAATGGATTTTCTGGAGCTACAGAACTCTAAATGGCGTGCTCTCAACGGCGTTGGAAAGTAGACATCCAGGGCTTTCCAGCAATATATAATAGTCCATACTTTATTCGAAGAATGACGACGCAAACTGGCGTTGAACGCCAAGTACACGCTCCTTTCTGGAGTTAAACGCCAGAAAAACGTCATAATCCGGAGTTGAACGCCCAAAGCACATCATAACTCGAAATTTAACTCCAAGAGAAGCCTCAGCTCGTGGATAGATCAAGCTTAGCCCAAGCACACACCAAGTGGGCCCCGGAAGTGGATTTATGCATCAATTACCTACTCATGTAAACCCTAGTAGCTAGTCTAGTATATATAGGACATCTAACTATTGTATTAGACATCCTGGATTGTATTTTGATCGAGTGATCACGTTTAGGGGGCTGGCCTCTCGGCCAAGCCTGGACCTCTTTCACTTATGTATTTTCAACGGTGGAGTTTCTGCACACCATAGATTAAGGGTGTGGAGCTCTGCTGTACCTCAAAGATTAATGAAGTTCTATTTTCTTTTATTCAATTCTCTATCTTATTCTTATTCCAAGATATTCATTCGTACTCAAGAACATGATGAATGATGATGAGTTAGATAACCCTCATTATTATTCTCACTGATGAACGCGCGTGATTGACAACCACTTCCGTTCTACATGCAACAAGGCTTGAATGTGTATCTCTTAGATTCCCCAACAGAATCTTCGTGGTATAAGCTAGGTAGATGGCGGCATTTGTCTGGATCCGGAAAGTCCAACCTTGTCTGTGGTGTTCCGAGTAGGATCCTGGGAATCCGGAAAGTCTCACCTTGTCTGTGGTATTCCGAGTAGGATTCCGTTCATGAATGACTGTGACGTGCTTCAAACCTGTAACCTGCTGGGCGTTAGTGACAAACGCAAAAGAGGGATTCTATTCCAGTAGGGGAGGGAACCAACCGGTGATTGGCCGTACTGTGACAGAGTGCGTGAGCATTAGCTTTCACTGCGAGGATGGGATGTAGCTATCAACCATGGGTGATGCCTCCAGACTGGTTAGCTGTGCGAGTGACAGCCGCATAGGATATTTCCCCGTGAGGATGAAAGTAGCCACAGTTGATGGTGAACCCCTATACAAAGCTTGCCATGGAAAGGAGTAAGAAGGATTGAGTAGAAGCAGTGGGAGAGCAGGCGTCTGAGAGCTCTACAGCATCTCCATTCCGCTTATCTGAAATTCCTACCAATGAATCTGCATAAGTATTCTATCCCTTTTATTATGTATTTTCTTTTTATTTTATATTTTCAAACCCATAAACCTTTAATCCTCCTGACTGAGATTTACAAGGTGACCATAGCTTGCTTCATACCAACAATCTCTGTGGATTCGACCCTTACTCACGTAAGGTTATTACTTGGACGACCCAGTACACTTGCTGGTTAGTTGAACGGAGTTGTGAAGAAAATAAACAGTGCCATAAGAGTATACATCCTTTATAAACAAATAACAAGTGATCACAATTTCGTCCACCAAGTTTTTGGCGCCGTTGCCGGGGATTGTTCGAGTATGGACAACTGACGGTTCATCTTGTTGCTCAGATTAGGTAATTTTCTTTTCAAAAATCTTTTTCAAAATTTTTCTTTTTATTCTTCGTTTTTCAAAACCTTATTTTCGAAAATAATTAATAAAAATCCAAAAAAAATTAGAAAATAATAAAAATCAAAAATATTTTTGTTTCTTGTTTGAGTCTTGAGTCAATTTTTAAGTTTGGTGTCAATTGCATGCTTTTAAAATTTTTCTTGCATTTTTTTTTTGAAAATCCATGCATTCATAGTGTTCTTCATGATCTTCAAGTTGTTCTTGATAAGTCTTCTTGTTTGATCTTGATGATTTCTTGTTTTGTGTCTTTTCTTGTTTTTCATGTGCATTTTTGCATTCCTATTTTTCATACATTAAAAATTTCTAAGTTTGGTGTCTTGCATGTTTTCTTTGCATCAAAAATTTTTGAAAAATATGTTCTTGATGTTCATCATGATCTTCAAAGTGTTCTTGGTGTTCATCTTGACATTCATAGCATTCTTGCATGCATCTTGTGTCTTGATCCAAAATTTTCATGTTTTGGGTCATTTTTGTGTTTTTCATTAAAAATTCAAAAATCAAAAAAATATCTTTTCCTTATTTCCCTCCAAAATTTCGAAATTTTGGGTTGACTTGGTCAAAAATTTTCAAAATTAGTTGTTTCTTACAAGTCAAGTCAAAATTTCAATTTTAAAAATCTTATCTTTTCAAAATCTTTTTCAAAATCATATCTTTTTCAAATTTTTTTTCTATTATTTTCGAAAATTTCAAAAATCTTTTTCAAATTATTTTCAAAATCTTTTTCTTATCTTTGTATGTAATTTTCGAAAATTCACTAATAATTAATGTGATTGGTTCAAAAATTTGAAGTTTGTTACTTTCTTGTTAAGAAAGGTTCAATCTTTAAGTTCTAGAATCTTATCTTGTAGTTTCTTGTTAGTGAAATAAATAATTTCAAATTATTTTTGAATTAAATCTTTTTATCTTTTAATTTATCTTTTTCAAAAAAAACTTTTTTTTCTTTTTCAAAATTTGATTTCAAAATATCTTATCTAACTTGCTATCTTCTTATCTTTTTCAATTTTGATTTCAAATCTTTTTCAATCAACTAACTAACTTTTTGTTTGTTTCTTATCTTTTTCAAAACCACCTAACTACTTCTCTCTCTTCTATTTTCGAAAATATCTCATCCCTTTTTCAAAAATTCTTTTTAATTAATTAATTGTTTCATGTTTTAATTTTAATTACATTTTATCTCTAATTTTCGAAAATCACTAACCCCTTTTCAAAAATTATTTTTGAATTTTCTTTTCTCTTTTCTTATTCTATTTAATTATTAAATTACTAACACTTCTCTCCACCTCTCTTCCTCCAAGAATCCGAATCCCCCTCTTTATTCTTCTACCCCCTTCTTTTTCTACTAACATAAAGGAATCTCTATACTGTGACATAGAGGATTCCTTTTTCTTTTCCTGTTTTCTTCTCCTTCATATGAGCAGGAACAGGGATAAAGGCACTCTTGTTGAAATTGATCCAGAACCTGAAAGGACTCTGAAGAGAAAATTAAAAGAAGCTAAATTACAACAATCCAAAAACATCTTTAAGAGAAACAACCTTTCAGAAATTTTCGAACAGGAGAAGGACATGGCAGCCGAAAATAATAATAATGATGCAAGGAGAATGCTTGGTGACTTCACTAAGCCAACGTCCAAATTTGATGGAAGAAGCATCTCCATTCCTGCCATTGGAGCCAATAACTTTGAGCTTAAGCCTCAACTAGTTGCTTTAATGCAACAAAACTGCAAGTTTTATGGACTTCCATCTGAAGATCCTTACCAGTTTTTAACTGAATTCTTGCAGATCTGTGAGACTGTAAAGACAAATGGAGTTGATCCTGAAGTCTACAGACTCATGCTTTTCCCTTTTGCTGTAAGAGACAGAGCTAGAGTGTGGTTGGATTCTCAACCCAAGGATAGCCTGGACTCATGGGATAAGCTTGTCACTGCATTTTTAGACAAGTTCTTTCCTCCTCAAAAGCTGAGCAAGCTGAGAGTGGATGTTCAAACCTTCAAACAAAAGATGGTGAATCCCTCTATGAAGCTTGGGAAAGATACAAGCAGCTGACCAAAAGATGTCCATCTGACATGTTTTCAGAATGGACCATATTAGATATTCTATTATGGTCTCTCTGAATTTTCAAAAATGTCATTGGACCATTCTGCAGGTGGATCTATTCACCTGAAGAAAACGCCTGAAGAGGCTCAAGAACTCATTGACATGGTTGCAAACAACCAGTTTATGTACACCTCTGAGAGGAATTCCGTGAACAATGGGGTACCTCAGAAGAAAGGAGTTCTTGAAATTGATGCTCTGAATGCCATACTGGCTCAGAACAAAGTGTTGACTCAACAGGTCAACATGATCTCTCAAAATCTGAATGGATTGCAACATGCATCCAACAGTAATAGAGAGGAAGCTTCTGAAGAAGCTTATGATCCTGAAAACCCTGCCATGGCAGAGGTTAATTACTTAGGTGAACCTTATGGAAACACCTATAACTCATCATGGAGAAATCATCCAAATTTCTCCTGGAAGGATCAACAAAAACCTCAACAAGGTTTTAACAATGGTGGACGCAATAGGCTGAACAATAGTAAGCCATATCCATCATCTTCTCAGCAACAGACAGAGAACTCTGAACAAAATAATTCTAATTTAGCTAATATAGTCTCTGATCTGTCAAAGGCCACTTTCAGTTTCATGAATGAAACCAGATCCTCCATCAGAAATCTGGAGGCACAAGTGGGCCAGCTGAGCAAGAAAGTTATTGAAACTCCTACCAGTACTCTCCCAAGCAATACTGAAGAAAATCCAAAAGGAGAGTGCAAGGCCATTGATTTAATCAAAGAGGCCGAATGCACTAGGGAGGAGGAGGACGAAAATCCTAATGAGGAAAGACCTCCTGGGACGTCCCTTAAGCAAGAAGGAGTTTCCTATTAAGGATCCAAAGGAATCTGAGGCTCATCTAGAGACCATAGAGATTCCATTAAACCTCCTTCTGCCATTCATGAGCTCTGAAGACTATTCATCCTCAGAAGAGGATGAAGATGTGACTGGAGAGCAAGCTGCTCTATATTTAGGAGCTATCATGAAGTTGAATGCCAAGCTGTTTGGTAATGAGACTTGGGAAAGTAAACCTCCCTTGCTCATTAGTGAACTAGATACTTGGATTCAGAAGACTCTACCTCAAAAGAAACAAGATCCTGGCAAGTTCTTAATACCTTGCACCATTGGCACCATGAGCTTTGAAAAAGCTCTATGTGATCTTGGGTCAGGGATAAACCTTATGCCACTCTCTGTAATGGAGAAGATGGGGATCATTGAGGTACAACCTGCCTTGTTCTCATTACAACTGGCAGATAAGTCCATAAGACAAGCTTATGGATTAGTAGAGGACGTGCTAGTAAAGGTTGAAGGCCTTTACATCCCTACTGATTTCATAATCCTAGACACTAGGAAGGAAGATGATGAATGCATCATCCTAGGAAGACCTTTCCTAGCCACAGCAGGAGCTGTGATAGATGTCAACAGAGGTGAGTTAGTCCTTCAATTGAATGGGGACTACCTTGTGTTTAAGGCACATGGCCATCCCTCTATGACAGAAGAGAGTAAGCATGAAGAGCTTCTCTCAGTTCAGAGTCAAGAAGAGCCCACACAGTCAAACTCTAAGTTTGGTGTTGTGAGGCCACAACCAAACTCTAAGTTTGGTGTTCAAACCCCATATCCAAACTCTAAGTTTGGTGTTGGGAATGCTACACACTAAATTGACCTGATCACCATGTGGCTCCATGAGAGCCACTGTCAAGCTATTGACATTAAAGAAGCGCTTGTTGGGAGGCAACCCAATTTTATTTATCTAATTTTAGTTTATTTTGTTTCTTTGTTATTTTTGTGTTTAAATAGGTACATGATCATGAGGAGTCACGAAAAAAATCAAAAAAATTAAAAACAGAGTCAAAAACAGAAGAAAAAAATTTTTCACCCAGGGGACGCACGGGCTGGCGTTCAACGCCCAGAAGGAGCATCTTTCTGGCGTTCAACGCCAGAACAGAGCATCTTTCTGGCGTTGAACGCCCAAAACAAGCAACAACCTGGCGTTTAACGCCAGGATGCGCACACAGAGGACAATCTGGCGCTGAACGCCAGAAACAAGCATGAAACTGGCGTTCAACGCCAGAAACATGCATAACATGGGCGTTTAACGCCCAGAACGTGCATCAAGGGGCGTTTGAACGCCAGAATGATGCATGAAGGCATGTTACATGCCTATATGGTGAAGGAATGGTATTTGTTTTCACCTCAGGATCTGTGGACCCCACAGGATCCTCACCTCAGGATCTGTGGAACCCACAGGATCCCCACCTACCACATTTCTTTTAATCCTAATCACATTCTTCTAATCCAAATCTCATTCTCAATGTCACACTTCCCAAAAACCTTCACCTATCATCTCAATTCCTCTTCCCAATTACCCCATTCACCATTCACATCATCCTCCTCTTCCCCATACACCCCACCTACCCCCACTACTTTCAAATTCAATTTCCCACCCTTTCCCACCCAATATGGCCGAACCTATACCCTCCCCTCTCCCTATAAATACCCTTCTTTTCTTTTACATTTCCACACAACTCAAACCCACATTCTCCCACATAGCCGAACCCTCTCTTCTCCCTCTCTACCATATTTTCTTCTTCTTCTTCTACTCTTCTTTTCTTTTTGCTTGGGGACAAGCAAATTTTAAGTTTGGTGTGGTAAAAAGCCTAAGCTTTTTATTTTTCATTCACCATCAATGGCACCCAAGGCCGGAGTTTCCTCAAGAAAAGGAAAAGGGAAGGCAAAAGCTTCCACTTCCGAGTCATGGAAGAAGGAGAGATTCATCTCCAAGAGCCACCAAGACCACTTCTATGATGTTGTGGCAAAGAAGAAAGTGATCCATGAGGTCCCTTTCAAACTCAAGAAGAATGAGTATCCGGAAATCCGACTTGAAATTCAAAGAAGAGGTTGGGAAGTCATAGCCAACCCCATACAACAAGTTGGAATTTTAATGGTTCAAGAGTTCTATGCCAATGCATGGATCACTAGAAACCATGACCAAGGTATGAACCCAAGTCCGAAAAACTATATCACCATGGTTAGGGGGAAATACTTGGATTTTAGTCCGGAGAATGTGAGGTTGGCGTTTCATTTGCCTATGATGCAAGGTGATGAACACCCCTACACTAGAAGGGTCAACTTTGATCAAAGGTTGGACCAAGTCCTTAGGGACATTTGTGTGGAAGGCGCCCAATGGAGAGTTGACTCCAAAGGTAATCCAGTCCAACTAAGAAGGCTGGACCTCAAGCCTGTAGCTAGAGGATGGTTGGAATTTATCCAAAGGTCCATCATTCCTACAAGCAACCGATCTGAAGTTACTGTGGATCGGGCCATCATGATTCATAGCATCATGATTGGAGAGGAAGTAGAGGTTCATGAAGTCATATCCAATGAACTCTACAAAATAGCTGACACGCCTTCATACATGGCACGGCTAGCCTTCCCTCACCTCATATGCCATCTATGTTATTCAGCCGGAGTTATCATAGATGGAGATGTCTCCATTGAAGAAGACAAGCCCATCACCAAGAAAAGGATGGAGCAAACAAGGGAAGTTCCTCACGGCCCTCAAGGAGAACAAGAGGAGGTTCACCATCAACAAATGCCTCAAATGCACTTTCCTCCCAACAACTACTGGGAGCAACTTAATACCTCCTTGGAAGATTTGAGCCATAATGTGGAACAACTAAGGGTGGAACACCATGAACACGCCCTCACTCTTCAATAAATAAGAGAAGATCAAAGAGCAATGAGGGAGGAGCAACAAAGGCAGGGAAGGGACATAGAAGAGTTGAAGAACATCATTGGTCCTTCAAGAAGAAGACGCCACTAGAGGTGGATTCATTCCTTGTTCTTTATTTCTTTCTGTTTTCGGTTTTTAATTATTGTGTTTATCTATGTTTTGTGTCTTTATTTCATGATCATTAGTATGTAACCATGCCTTAAAACTATGAATAAAATCCATCAGTCCTTTACCTCTCTTAAAAGAAAAATGTTTTAATTCAAAAGAACAAGAAGTACATAATTTTCGAAATTATTATTGAATTTAGTTTAATTATATTGATGTGGTGACAATGCTTTTGTTTTCTGAATGAATGAATGAACAGTGCATATGTCTTTGGATCTTGTTGTTTATGAGTGTTAAAATTGTTGGTTCTTGAAAGAATGATGAACAAAGAGACATGTTATTGATGATCTGAAAAACATCATGAAATTGATTCTTGAAGCAAGAAAAAGCAGTGGAAAAAAAAAAAGGGATCTAAAAAGAGTATATAGAAAAAGAAGGAGCAGTAGAAAAAGCCAATAGCCCTTAAAACCAAAAGGCAAGGGTAAAAAGGATCCAAGGCTTTGAGCATCAATGGATAGGAGGGCCCAAGGAAATTAAATCCAGGCCTAAGCGGCTAAACCAAGCTGTCCCTAACCATGTGCTTGTGTCATGAAGGTCAAAGTGAAAAGCTTGAGACTGAGTGGTTAAAGTCGTGATCCAAGGCAAAAGAGTGTGCTTAAGAGCTCTGGACACCACTAACTGGGGACTTTAGCAAAGCTGAGTCACAATCTGAAAGGGTTCACCCAGTTATGTGTCTGTGGCATTTATGTATCCGGTGGTAATACTGGAAAACAAAGTGCTTAGGGCCACGGCCAAGACTCAAACGTAGCTGTGTTCAAGAATCAACATGCTTAACTAGGAAAGTCAATAACACTATCTGAAATTCTAAGTCCCTAAAGATGCCAATCACTCTGAACTTCAAAGGAAAAAGTGAGATGCCAAAACTGTTCAGAAGCAAAAAGCTACAAGTCCCGCTCATGTAATTAAATTAATATTCATTGATATTTTGGACTTTATAGTATATTCTCTTCTTTTTATCCTATTTGATTTTCAGTTGCTTGGGGACAAGCAACAATTTAAGTTTGGTGTTGTGATGAGCGGATAATTTATACGCTTTTTGGCATTGTTTTTATATAGTTTTTAGTAAGTTTGAGCTACTTTTAGGGATGTTTCATTAGTTTTTATGTTAAATTCACATTTCTGGACTTTACTATGAGTTTGTGTGTTTTTCTGTGATTTCAGGTAAATTCTGACTGAAATTGAGGGATTTGAGCAAAACTCTGAAAAAGGCTGACAAAAGGACTGCTGATGCTGTTGGATTCTGACCTCCCTGCACTCAAAATGGATTTTCTGGAGCTACAGAACTCTAAATGGCGCGCTCTCAACGGCGTTGGAAAGTAGACATCCAGGGCTTTCCAGCAATATATAATAGTCCATACTTTATTCGAAGAATGACGACGCAAACTGGCGTTGAACGCCAAGTACACGCTCCTTTCTGGAGTTAAACGCCAGAAAAACGTCATAATCCGGAGTTGAACGCCCAAAGCACATCATAACTCGAAATTTAACTCCAAGAGAAGCCTCAGCTCGTGGATAGATCAAGCTTAGCCCAAGCACACACCAAGTGGGCCCCGGAAGTGGATTTATGCATCAATTACCTACTCATGTAAACCCTAGTAGCTAGTCTAGTATATATAGGACATCTAACTATTGTATTAGACATCCTGGATTGTATTTTGATCGAGTGATCACGTTTAGGGGGCTGGCCTCTCGGCCAAGCCTGGACCTCTTTCACTTATGTATTTTCAACGGTGGAGTTTCTGCACACCATAGATTAAGGGTGTGGAGCTCTGCTGTACCTCAAAGATTAATGAAGTTCTATTTTCTTTTATTCAATTCTCTATCTTATTCTTATTCCAAGATATTCATTCGTACTCAAGAACATGATGAATGATGATGAGTTAGATAACCCTCATTATTATTCTCACTGATGAACGCGCGTGATTGACAACCACTTCCGTTCTACATGCAACAAGGCTTGAATGTGTATCTCTTAGATTCCCCAACAGAATCTTCGTGGTATAAGCTAGGTAGATGGCGGCATTTGTCTGGATCCGGAAAGTCCAACCTTGTCTGTGGTGTTCCGAGTAGGATCCTGGGAATCCGGAAAGTCTCACCTTGTCTGTGGTATTCCGAGTAGGATTCCGTTCATGAATGACTGTGACGTGCTTCAAACCTGTAACCTGCTGGGCGTTAGTGACAAACGCAAAAGAGGGATTCTATTCCAGTAGGGGAGGGAACCAACCGGTGATTGGCCGTACTGTGACAGAGTGCGTGAGCATTAGCTTTCACTGCGAGGATGGGATGTAGCTATCAACCATGGGTGATGCCTCCAGACTGGTTAGCTGTGCGAGTGACAGCCGCATAGGATATTTCCCCGTGAGGATGAAAGTAGCCACAGTTGATGGTGAACCCCTATACAAAGCTTGCCATGGAAAGGAGTAAGAAGGATTGAGTAGAAGCAGTGGGAGAGCAGGCGTCCGAGAGCTCTACAGCATCTCCATTCCGCTTATCTGAAATTCCTACCAATGAATCTGCATAAGTATTCTATCCCTTTTATTATGTATTTTCTTTTTATTTTATATTTTCAAACCCATAAACCTTTAATCCTCCTGACTGAGATTTACAAGGTGACCATAGCTTGCTTCATACCAACAATCTCTGTGGATTCGACCCTTACTCACGTAAGGTTATTACTTGGACGACCCAGTACACTTGCTGGTTAGTTGAACGGAGTTGTGAAGAAAATAAACAGTGCCATAAGAGTATACATCCTTTATAAACAAATAACAAGTGATCACAATTTCGTCCACCAGAAAGGAAGTCTCATTGGTAAAAGTTGCATGGAGTCGGGCCGGACTTGAAGAACACGTATACCTAAGATCTTGAATAAAAAATGAGAAAAGACTACCCGCACCTGTTTTCAAATAATTGAATCTGAATTTTGGGGACAAAATTCCTAGTTAGGTAGGTAGGTAGGATGTAAACCTCGAGAAATTAATGAATATTTAGCTAATAAATTAATTATTATTCAAAAAAAATTAGAAAATTAAAGTTTCATAATCTAGAGGAGCAGACATTTTTGAAATACGAATTTTGACACTAATTTTACAGATTTTAGCCCAAAACTAAGCCAATGGACCGATCCAGTTAGACCGCGCCCAAACCGGATCCAAGGCCCAACATATAAATACATAAGCTCAGCCTTCTTCTCCCTTTCATAAGCCATTCCACACTGAATTTGGATGAAGGGAAACAAGAACAAAACATAACCCTCGCTTCCAAAATTCAATTCCATATCTCTTAATCTAAAACTCCAATCACCGCACCGTTTGTGGCCATGCGACCACCACGTTGAGCTCTTCAAAACCATCCAAACAAATTGGTAAAGGTTGCATTTTATCACCTAGCCTTCTTCTCTTCAGTTAAATTTTTGGAATTTTAGTATTGAGGAATTGAATGATTTTGATGGTTTAGGTGAACTCTAGCAGCGGGTAACCTCTGAGTTTCATCAACAATACTAGTGGGTATGGTAAGAACCATTAAACCCTTGTAAATTATTGAAGTTGGTAACCCTATGTTAATTATAGCAAAATTGTATGGTATTAGATTAATTTGTATGAACTGGAATCAAATTGGTGGATGTTGGATGCTTGATTTGAGCCTTGGAAGCTGGGAATTCAATTGGTGAGGAGTTGGAGGCTTGGAGCTTATAGAGGAGAGGATTTTAAGGTGTTCCGAGCTTAGGGAGGAATCGACCAAGGTATGATTTTGGTTTCTTGTAGTTAATGTATAATGTTACGTGAAAACTTAGGCTAGTAGACTTTAAGATAAGAATGAACTGAAAGAATTGTTGATTGAATTGGGTATGTGGTATATGAATTGTGAATGAAGATTGAATGAGTTTGTATGTGTTGGAGTATGATTTTGATGATTATAAAATGATGATGATTGTTGATGTTGATGAGAATTTATGGAGATTAGGATATTGGTAAGAATTGTGACTGGTGGATGGTGAATTGAATTGAGTAATTAGTGTGGATTGATTGAGAAATGATGGAGGGAAAATTGGTATTGATTTGGTTGTAGTTGAATTGACTTTTGGATTCAGGATTTTGGAAAATTTAAGGTTTGGTGTTTTTGGGTTAAAACTGATTTTTGACCAACTTCGATGATGCATGAGCATCTTATATCCTTTTTCTAGTTGTGCTTATATTATTTTTAGATAGATTTTATCAAGTGTTAGTATATTTTAGTGCAAAGTTCACTTTTGGATGCTACTTTGAGTTTTTCTTATGTTTTTATGGTTTTAGGTGAAATTCGGTACAGTTTGGAGAAGTTTGAAGCAAGAAAGGAAAATGTTGGCAGCTCCTTCTTGGGCGCTAAATGCCCAAGCTGGCGTTCAACACCAGCAGGGGGAATGAAGTCAGAAGTGTGCTCTCCTCTCTGGGCGTTCAATGCCCAGACTGGCACTGAACACCAGCAAGCAACTCGTTTCACATGCTATTGGGCCTCCAAAGTGGATTTATCACCTCTTAGGCTTATCTTATCTTATCTTTGTAATTTTTATTTTAAAATAATATTTTTTAGATTTAGCATTTAATATTAGGTTAGTATTTAAAGGAGGAGATCATTTAGGTTTATTATCAGATCTTCTTCCTTCCGCATTTTTCAGAACCCTATTTTTTTTGTAAATCATAAGCAACTAAACCTCCTGGTTAAGGTTAGGAGGTCTGTTTATTTCTATGGATTAATAGTATTACTTTTCTATTTTAATATATGTTTGATTCAATTCTAAAGTGTGTTTTATACTTAATTTAAGAAAACTGGGTGGACCGGAAGCATGACCCTTTTTCTACATGAGTTCTGGTGATACTCTCACCAAGGTCGCCTGAATTACAGCTTGAGAACACACCTTCTAGACGGCTAATCCACAATTCGTTAGGGACATGGGAACATCTGTTTAGCCAGAATCTAGAGTGATTAGGGCCTTTTTGGTATAAACTAGTTTTCTAAACTTCACCCTCTAATTCGAATTAAATGACCACTGACCTGGCATTTGATGAGGATCAGAGGAGATTAAATTGCTAAGGACTTAGGGTTTAATCACTTACAGTTTTCCATAGAACGAATCATTCATTGTTAAAATAGTTAGTAAAAAGTTTTAATCCAGAAAGATAAACATCTCCGAGACCTTAATTTTGTCCTTATAGTGATTTTACACCAACGTTTTATTGCCTTTCCTATTTAATTGTTTTATGTGCTTTCAACAACAACTCTCTTTACTATTCGCCTGACTAAGTCAAACATGATAGCTATTGCTTGCTCAGTCCGACAATCCTCATGGGATTGACCCTCGCTCACCTGAGGTATTACTTGGACGATCCGGTGCACTTGCCGGTGAAGTTGTAGGAGTTCTAATTTCGCGCACCAAGTTTTTGGTGCCATTGCCGGGGATTGTTTGTGATTGACAACTACCGGTTGTCTTGTTGCTTAGATTAGGTATTTTTATTTGTCTTGTTTATTAACATTTTCATTTTACCTTCGATTTTTAAATTTTAGTTATTCTCCCTAAGTTTTGAATTTTACTCTATTAATTTCCCTTTATTTTTATTTTAAGTTTGGTGTATTTGGCACTCTCCCTTTTTTAATCCTTTCGAAAACTTCAAACTCAGTTCTTAATTTTAAATACATTTTTTTAGGGTTTCAATAGTTGGTTTTAATTTACTTTATTTCCTGTCTTTTTGGGATATTTCACTGGGATCTCTCTAGACTGTGACATAGAGACTCCCACTTTGCTTTGTCTCTTATTCTTGTGTGCAGGAGCAGAAAAAACCCACTATGGACCCGAATGGGAGTGCACAACCCAGAAGAATTTTGGGGTCTTATACAGCGCCCACTCCTGACTTCTATGGAAGGAGCATCAGTGTGCCTCCTATTAGAGCAGACAATTTTGAGCTCAACCTACAATTGATCACTCTAGTGCAGCAGAACTGCCAGTTTTATGGACTCCCGCAGGAGGAACCCAATGAATTCATTGCTGACTTCTTGCAGATCTGTGACACAGTAAAGACCAATGGAGTAGACCCTGACATCTACATGTTGCTGCTCTTTCCGTTTGCTATGAAAGATAAAGCAAAGAGATGGTTAGATGTTCAACCCAAAGAAAGCTTGAACACATGGAGTAAAGTAGTAACCAAGTTTCTGAATAAGTATTTTCCTCTAAAAAAGCTAACTAAGTTGAGACTGGATATTTAGACCTTTAAGCAAGGAGAGAGAGACCCTCTCTATAACGCTTGGGAGAGATACAAGATGATGCTCAGAAGATGTCCTATTGAAATGTTTTCAGATTGGGTCAAGCTAGATATCTTCTATTACAGACTCTATGACCAGGTGGTGCGTGAATTTGTGACTCGCACAACTGAACCGACAAGTGCACTGGGTCGTCCAAGTAATACCTCAGGTGAGTGAGGGTCGAATCTCACGAGGATTGCCGGATTGAGCAAGCTGTGGTTATCCTGCAGATCTTAGTCAGGGGAATAGAAAGATAGTTGTTGTTTGTTGTAGACGCATAAACAAGAAATAACAATAAAACGTAGAAACAATAGTAAGGAGTCAGTTAAGGCCTTGGAGATGCTTGTTCTTCCAGATTAACACTTCTTACTCACTACTTTAACAATGAATAATTCATTCAATGACAAGGCTGTAAGTGATTAAGCCATGGGTCGTGGTCATTAATCTCCTCTAATCCAAACCAAACGCCTGAACAGGTCAGTCAATCTAGTAGAGGGTGAAGCTCACGCAATTCAATCTCTGATGATCCTACTCAAAATGCCACAAACAAGGTCGGATCTTTCGGATCGGAGAATAACGCTCTTATGATTTTAGCCCTTAGAGCCACAGGGACCTCAATTACCTTGACTAATGGGATTTCATGTCACGTATCCCAATTAGCCCAAATAACTTGTTGGAACCCATGATGTACTCTCAAGCTGTAGCTCAATACTATCCGGGTTAGGACTTGTAAAGAACTCATGTAGAATGTGGTCATACTTTTGCTCCACCCCAGATTCATAAATATGAAGAACGACAATACATCATAGAATAGAATCAAACATATATTAGAGTAGAAAAGTAATTGTATTAATCCATATGAATTAGCAGACCTCCTAACCTTAACCTAGGAGGTTTAGCCGCTCATACTATATTGAAAATAATGTATGATAAGTTCTGAAGGGCTGAAGATCCTAAACATGGGTGATCTTTGTCTATATATACTAATATAATAATTATAAATTACAAAAATAAAATAAACTAAGCAGAAAGGTGCGAAAATCCACTTCTGGCCCCACTTGGTGGGTGTTTGGGATGAGCTAGGCGTCCAACTTGAAGGAGTGGGCGTTGAATGCCCACTAGGGGGTGAATATACTGCTTTCTTGCTCCCCTTATGGTGTTGAACGCCATGTTTGGGCGTTCAATACTGGCCTTGGTCCTCTTGGGGCGTTGAACGCCAGAAAGAGGGTAGTTTGGACGTTCAACATCCATTTTGGGCCATCATTTTCAAAGAAAGGTATAAACTATTAAATATTGCTGGAAAGCTCTAAAAGTTAGCTTTCTAACGCTGTTGAGAACGTGTCAATTGGATTTCTGTAGCTCTAGAAATGCTTGCTTGAATGCAAGGAGGTCAGGATTTGATAGCATCTGTTGTCCTTTTTTCGTCTTTAAATTAGGCTTTGCCAAAACTTGCCAAATTCACCTAAAAATTACCTAAAATCATAGAAAAAATATAAAAGCTCAAAGTTGTATCAAAAAAGTGAATTTCGCACCAAACCTACTAAAACATAATAAAACTTAACAAATATACTAAAATACAAGGAAAATAGCATTGAAAAGTGTATAACATATCCGCTCATCACCAGGTTAAGATGTTCCTAGATAATTCTGCAGGTGGTTTCATACACATGAAGAAGACACTTGGAGAAGCTGATGAGCTCATTAAGACAGTCACCAACAATCAATACATATACTCATCTAAGAACACCTTATTAAAAGGGAAATCTAAGTAAAAATCTACTGAAGATGCCGTCCTTGTCCAGACTGAATCTTTAGTCCAACAGCTAAACCTCCTTACACAACAAGTGCAATGCTTGCTGAGTTCTGCTAACAACACTCCTTCTCTACCCCCATAGCCTAACACTGCTCCCGACCTAGCTTTCATGCTTGCAGAAGTATTATAGGAGATCCGAGCCTCCCTCAAGATATGGAAGCGTAATTAAGCCAGACCAAACAGTAGATATTTGGACAGATAAGAGAGGAGTGCCAAGCTATTCAATTAAGGAGTGGTAGGGCCCTAGAAACCCACCCTCAGAACAATAAAGTGCAGGATGAAGAGAAAATACCAGAGAGTAAAAATACAGCAACCCAGAGCACCACCAAGGGCACTGAACGCCCAGGAGGGGGGCAGAATGGGCGTTCAACGCTTGGAAGGGGAAGGAGCAACAGAAGCCAACCCAAAGAACGTTCCCCCTAGGCACCCTGATAATCCCTTTCCAGTCACCCTGGATACTCATTCTGCACTGCCAAAAGCCCCAGAATACAATGTCGAGCTGCCATATCCTAAGAAACTCTAGAAGGTAGAAAAAGATAAGCAATTCGCCAAATTCTTGGAAGTTTTCAAGAAACTTGAGATCAAGATCCCCTTTGCAGAGGCTCCTGAACAAATGCCCTCCTATACTAAATTCATAAAGGACATACTGAGTAACAAAAGGGACTGGAGGGAGGCAGAAACAGTTATACGCACCAAGAAATGTAGTGCAGTCATTCAAAGGAATCTCCCGGAGAAATTGCAGGACCCTAGAAGCTTTGTGATCCCCTACACCATTGGAAACACCTGAATAAAGATGGCCTTATGTGATCTCAAAGCAAGTATCACCTAATCCCATTATCATTAATAAAGAAACGCTAGATTCAAGAAATCAAACCCATCCGTATTTGCCTCCAACTTGCTGACCGCTCAGTCAAGTTTCTATTGGGAGTGGTTGAAGACATGCTTTTGAGAGTGGGACCCTTTACCTTTCCTGTGGACTTCGTGATATTGGATAAGGAGGAGGACAATAATGCATCCATCATTCTTGGAAGACCTTTCCTAACCACAGGATGAACTATCATAGACGTCCAGAAGGGGGACGTGACACTAAGAGTCAAGATGATTAGGTTGTACTGAACGTAGTTGAGGCTATGCAACACCCAGATTCCCTGAGTAATGCACGAGGATAGACACCATAGAGCCCCTGGTCGAAGAAGTGCTTGAAGCTAAAAAACTTGAAGAGGAACCAGACACTATTCTTGATGACACTTGATGAGCGGATAATTTATACGCTTTTTGGCATTGTTTTTAGTATGTTTTTAGTATCTTTTAGTTAGTTTTTAGTATATTTTTATTAGTTTTTAGTTAAAATTTACTTTTCTAGACTTTACTATGAGTTTGTGTGTTTTTCTGTGATTTCAGGTATTTTCTGGCTGAAATTGAAGGTTCTGAGCAAAAATCTGATTCAGAGACTGAAAAGGACTGCAGATGCTGTTGGATTCTGACCTCCCTGCACTCGAAGTGGATTTTCTGGAGCTACAGAAGCCCAATTGGCGCGTTCTCAACGGCATTGAAAAGTAGACATCCTGGGCTTTCCAGCAATATATGATAGTCCATACTTTGCCCAAGATTTGATGGCCCAAACCGGCGTAGCAAATCAGCATCAGAAATTCCAGCGTTAAACGCCGGAACTGGCATAAAACTTGGAGTTAAACGCCCAAACTGGCATGAAAGCTGGCGTTTAACTCCAGAAAAGGTCTCTACACGAAATTACTTCATTGCTCAGCCCAAGCACACACCAAGTGGGCCCGGAAGTGGATTTTTCTGTCATTTACTCATTTCTGTAAACCTTAGGATACTAGTTTACTATTTATAGGATCTTTTGACATTGTATCCATACCTTATGACCTCATGACATTTTTTACACGTTTCTTGTGTACCTTCCACGGCATGAGTCTCTAAACCCCATGGTTGGGGGTGAGGAGCTCTGCTGTGTTCTGATGGATTAATGCAATTACTACTGTTTCTTATTCAATCATGCTTGCTTCCATTCTAAGATATCACTTGCTCCTAACCCGGATGAATGTGATGATCTGTGACACTCATCATCATTCTCAACTATGAACATGTTCCTGACAACCACCTCTGTTCTACCTTAGATTAAGTAGATATCTCTTGGATTCTTTAATCGGAATCTTCGTGGTATAAGCTAGAACTGATGGCGGCATTCAAGAGAGTCCGGAAGGTCTAAACCTTGTCTGTGGTATTCTGAGTAGGACTCAATGATTGAATGACTGTGACGTGCTTCAAACTCCTGAAGGCGGGGCGTTAGTGACAGACGCAAAAGAATCACTGGATTCTATTCCGGCCTGATTGAGAACCGACAGATGATTAGCCTATGCTGTGACAGAGCATCAGGGACGTATTTTCACTGAGAGGATGGGAGGTAGCCATTGACAACGGTGAAACCCTACATACAGCTTGCCATGGAATGAGCCTTGCGTGTTTGATGAAGATGACAGTAGGAAAGCAGAGATTCGGAAGATGGAGCATCTCCAAAGCCTCAGCCTATTCTCCATTACTGCAAAACAAGTACCTTTTTCATGTTCTTTGCTTTTTACAATCAATCCTGATAATTTCTGATATCCTGACTAAGATTTACAAGGTAACCATAGCTTGCTTCAAGCCGACAATCTCCGTGGGATCGACCCTTGCTCACGCAAGGTATTACTTGGACGACCCAGTGCACTTGCTGGTTAGTTGTGCGGGATTGCAAAAGTGTTATTGCAATTTCGTGCACCAAGTTTTTGGCGCCGTTGCCGGGGATTGTTCGAGTTTGGACAACTGACGGCTTATCTTGTTGCTTAGATTAGGACTGTTTTATTTTTGTTGGTTTAGAGTCTTTTAGTTGAGTCTAGTTTCATATTCTAAGTTTGGTGTCAATTGCATGCTTTCGTTTTTCTTTTAGGATTTTCGTTTTTGCATGTTCTTAGTCCCTTTTTTATTCATAAAAATTCTAAGTTTGGTGTCCCCTTTGTGTTTTCTTTCAAAATTTTCGAAAATTTAGTGTTTGATTTTCAAAAAATTTTAAGTTTGGTGTCTTTTTGTTGTATTTCTCTTCCTCTTTTCAAAAATCAAATCTTTTTCATAAAAATTTTTCAATCATATCTTTTTAATTGCTGTTCTCAAAATCTTTTTAATTAACTGATTGATTTAGTTCTCAATTTGCTTTGATCTTGTTTTCTTTTTGATTTTCGAATTTTTTTATAATTTCCTTTTGTTTTATTTTAATTTTTCGTTTAAATTCAAAAAAAAAAACAAAATTTATCTCCTTGCAATTATTATCATTTCCCTTTTGTCCATTATGGACTTAAGTGGGACTAATCAGTCCAAAAGGACTCTGGGGTCATATGCTAACCCCATTACAGCTGCATATGGGAGTAGCATCTGTATACCTCCCATCAAAGCAAGCAGCTTTGAGCTAAACCCTCAACTCATTATCATAGTGCAGCAAAATTGCCAGTATTCCGGTCTTCCACAGAAAGAACCTACTGAGTTTCTGGCACAGTTCTTACAAATTGCTGACACAGTACATGATAAAGAGGTAGATCAGGATGTCTACAGACTATTACTGTTTCCATTTGCTGTAAAAGATCAAGCTAAAAGGTGGTTGAATAACCAACCTACAGCAAGCATAAAGACATGGAAACAGTTGTCAGACAAATTCCTGAATCATTTCTACCCTCCAAAGAGGATGACACAGCTAAGGCTGGACATCCAAGGCTTTAAACAAGAGGATAATGAATCCCTTTATAATGCCTGGGAGAGGTATAGAGGTATGCTTAGAAAATGCCCCTCTGAAATGTTTTCAGAGTGGGTACAGTTAGACATCTTCTACTATGGGCTCACAGAAAAAGCTCAGATGTCTTTAGACCACTCAGCTGGTGGATCTATACACATGAGGAAGACAATTGAAGAAGCTCAAGAGCTTATAGACACTGTTGCTAGAAACCAATACTTATATTCTAGCAATGAGTTCGTTCCAAAAGAGGAGGTCATGGCCTTAGTCACTGATCCTAATCCTCAAGAACAGATGAATGAGCTTAATCAACAATTGCTCCTGATGACAGAACAGTTAGCAGAATTTAAAGAAATGCTCCATGGTACTAAAGTTGCTAACAAGAACATAGAACTGCAGTTGAATCAAGCAAAACAGCAAATATCTAAACAGATAACAGAAGGATGTCAAGCAGTTCAACTAAGGAGTGGGAAAACACTGAACACCACTGCTCAAAGGAGCAAGAAGCCAAACAAAGAACAATTGACAGAGGATAACCAAACCACTGTTCAAAATCCCTCTGAGGACAATAAGAGCCCAGAGAGGAATATTATTGGCGTTCAAACGCCAGAAAGGGAAGGAAAGCTGGCGTTAAACGCCCATTCCTTGCCCAGTTCTGGCGTTCAAACGCCAGAAAAAGGGGAGAAGTTGGCGTTTAACGCCCAATCTTCACCCATTCCTGGCGTTCAAACGCCCAAGGAGGATCAGGCACCTGAGAGTGCTGATAATTATCCCTCTAACAAGGCTTCTTCAACCCCTTCTGTAAGGAATAAACCTGCAGCATCTAAGGTTGAGGAATATCAAGCCAAGATGCCTTATCCTCAGAAACTCCGCAAGGCGGAACAGGATAAGCAATTTGCCCGCTTTGCAGACTATCTAAGGACTCTTGAAATAAAGATTCCGTTTGCAGAGGCACTTGAGCAAATACCTTCTTATGCTAAGTTCATGAAAGAGATCTTAAGTCATAAGAAGGATTGGAGAAAACTGAAAAAGTGTTTCTCACTGAAGAATGCAGTGCAGTCATACTAAAAAGCTTACCAGAAAAGCTTCAAGATCCTGGAAGCTTTATAATACCATGCACATTAGAAGGCGCTTGCACCAAGACAGCCCTATGTGATCTTGGAGCAAGCATCAATCTAATACCTGCATCCACTATCAGAAAGCTTGGGTTGGCTGGAGAAGTCAAACCAACCAGGATATGCCTCCAACTTGCTGATGGCTCCATTAAACACCCATCAGGCATAATAGAGGACATGATTGTCAAGGTTGGGCCATTTGCCTTTCCCACTGACTTTGTGGTGCTGGAAATGGAGGAGCACAAAAGTGCAACTCTCATTCTAGGAAGACCATTCCTAGCAACTGGACGAACTCTCATTGATGTACAAAAAGGGGAAGTAACCCTGAGAGTCAATGAGGATGAGTTCAAGTTAAATGCTGTGAAAGCAATGCAGCATCCAGACACACCAGATGACTGCATGGGCGCTGACATTATTGACTCTTTGGTAGAAGAGATCAATATGACTGAAAGCCTAGAATCAGAGCTTGAGGACATCTTCAAAGATGCTCAACCTGATCAAGAAGAACTAGAGGAAGTAAAGGAATTTTCGAAAATTCCTCAGGAGGAGGATAAACCTCCCAAACCTGAACTCAAACCTCTACCACCATCTCTGAAATATGCATTTCTAGGAGAGGGTGACACTTTTCCAGTGATCATAAGCTCTGCTTTAGATCCACAGGAAGAGGAAGCACTGATTCAAGTGCTAAGGACGCACAAGACAGCTCTTGGGTGGTCCATAAGTGATCTTAAGGGTATTAGCCCAGCTAGATGCATGCACAAGATCCTATTGGAGGATAATGCCAAACCAGTGGTCCAACCACAGAGGCGGCTAAATCCAGCCATGAAGGAGGTGGTGCAGAAAGAGGTCACTAAATTACTAGAGGCTGGGATTATTTATCCTATTTCTGATAGCCCCTGGGTGAGCCCTGTCCAAGTTGTTCCCAAAAAGGGAGGCATGACAGTGGTTCATAATGAAAAAATGAACTGGTTCCTACAAGGACAGTCACAGGGTGGCGTATGTGTATTGACTACAGAAGGCTCAATACAGCCACCAGAAAGGATCATTTTCCTTTACCATTCATAGACCAAATGCTAGAAAGACTAGCTGGTCATGACTATTACTGCTTTTTGGATGGCTATTCAGGCTACAACCAAATTGCAGTAGATCCCCAGGACCAAGAGAAAACAGCATTTACCTGCCCTTCTGGCGTGTTTGCCTATAGGAGAATGCCTTTTGGTCTGTGCAATGCACCTGCAACCTTTCAGAGGTGCATGCTCTCTATCTTCTCAGACATGGTAGAGAAGTTTCTGGAAGTCTTCATGGATGACTTTTCAGTATATGGAGACTCATTCAGCTCCTGTCTTAACCACCTATCACTTGTCCTGAAAAGATGCCAAGAGACTAACCTGGTTTTAAACTGGGAGAAATGTCACTTTATGGTGACTGAAGGAATTGTCCTTGGGCACAAAATTTCAAGCAGGGGAATAGAGGTGGAAAGGCAAAGGTAGAGGTAATTGAAAAATTACCACCACCTGCCAATGTTAAGGCAATCAGAAGCTTTCTTGGGCATGCAGGATTCTACAGAAGGTTTATAAAGGATTTTTCAAAATTGCCAAACCTCTAAGTAATCTGCTAGCTGCTGACACTCCATTTATCTTTGATAAGTGTCTGCAGGCATTTGAGACCCTGAAAGCTAAGCTGGTCACAGCACCAGTTATCTCTGCACCAGATTGGACATTGCCATTTGAATTAATGTGTGATGCCAGTGATCATGCCATTGGT